>NC_084746.1:46174500-46412000 GCF_033978785.1 Entelurus aequoreus | reverse complement strand
AGAGGCAACACAAAGCCTCCTCCTAATCTAACCACAAAGCAGCAAGGAAGCGGCAATGATGTCTTGTGCATTTTGACAGCATTTATCATCAATAAAAGGCAGCCTGGGGATCCACAAAGCAAACAAACACCCCAGTTTCCACCTTGGCTTGGCACAACTTAGTCCAGTTCTCCTGCAAATTCTCAGGAGCGATAAAGAGGAAATTAAGGTGAACGGGTGGGACCGGAGAGACATTGATTTTTGTCAAATTGCGGGTAATGCAGGAAGCTAAACAAGCAAATGGCAAGGCCGTTGTCCCCTGATGGAGAAAATGTGCTGGCAAAGCCATCCGGCGGCCGCCTAGCAGCATCAGCATCGATCTGACGTTTGTGTTTATGGCTCTTCTGCAGCACATAAAGCACTCTTTTTAAAATATGTCTGTTTAGCGTTGAGAAGTGGGCTTTCGAGAGGTCAATGATATGCTGGACTGACATACTTATGGACGGACACACATGGCAAAGTAAAAATACACCTCTCGAAGTCACATGACGACCGTGCCGTAAATACTGCGCCATACACACTGCAAAAAGTCAGTGTTCAAAGACAAGAAAAAAATATACAAAAATGAGGGGTATTTTACTTGAACTAAGCAAAATTATCTGCCAATAGAACAAGAAAATTTGGCTTGTCAAGACTTTCCAAAACAAGTAAAATTAGCAAACCTCAATGAACCCAAAAATACCTTAAAATAAGTATATACTCACTAATAACAAGTGCACTTTTCTTGGTAGAAAAAATATTAGACCTTTTTGCTCAATATGTAGAAAAATGTTCTTAAATGAAGTAAATGCTAGTGCCATTATCTTGACATAATGATATGCGCTCGGCATCATGATTTATTTTTTTTATGCTTAAAGTAAGAAATTATTACTTTAAAAAAGTAGTTTTAGGACCAAAACCCTTAAAACAAGTAAGACACTCTGACATAAAATCTGCTTAGTGAGAAGAATGATCTTATCAGACAGAAAATAAGCAAATATCACCCTTATTTGAGATATTTCATCTTACTTAGATTTCAGTTTTTGCAGTGTAAGCTGTACATCAAGCAAGAATCGGAAAGAATTCCATCTGAAAAGCTTCAAAAATGTGTCTCCTCAGTTCACAAACGTTTACTGAGTGTTGTTAAAAGGAAAGGCCATGTAACACAGTGGTAAAAATGCCCGTGCCAACTTTTGTGTTGCTGCCATTTAATTGTAAATTAGTAATTACTTTTAAAAAAATTAAGTTGTTTCTCAGTTCAAACATGAAATATCTTGTCTTTGCAGTCTATTCAATTGAATATAAGTTGAAAAGGATTTGCACATCATTGTATTCTGTTTTTATTTACGAATTACACAACATGACAACTTCACTGGTTTTGGGTTTTGTACTTTGAGAAACCCGTTATCTACATTTCAGGGACATTTACACCAGTGTGGGTGTTACTGGGAGCAAGGTGGGTGAAATGTCTTGCCCAAGGACACGACGGCGGTGACTAAGACGGCGAAAACTGATCATTGTGTTTCTTTACAAAGCAGCACGGCAATATTGACTATCATCAAGGTTGTTTTGGAGTCACCCGACATGAATGATGAGCTCACCGTCTCTCCTGTTGAGTTTGGCGAAGACCGGAGCGTGACTGCTGGACAGCTGGGATGAGCTGCGGAAGGCTGACGGCGGCAGATTGGACACCAACGCGCTGTCACAAACATCTGTGGACAGAAAACAAAGCATAGAGTAGTTATTAAGATATACAGTATATATATCATATTATATTCATTATATATTATATGGAAGTCTAATTGCATACTTCTAATTTTGTGGGAATAACTTTGGGAATGTTCCTGTTCTGTTCCCAAGTCCATAAAGGCAAGCCTGGAGGAACTTTCTCTCATATTGTTTGACCCTGCCACAGTTTGGAGGTCTGTTCAGGATGCATGTGGTCCCAAATATCTACTGGGACATCTCACCATGGGGCCTTGCAGGGTAAGTGCTCCAGTAGGGTTGTACGGTATTAGTATAGTACCGCGATACTAATTAATCATATTCGGTACCATACCGCCTCTGAAAAGTACCGGTCGCCCACCTCCCCCGCGTCCCCGTCGTGTCATGGCTGGTATACGAGCAGACGAGCATGTTCGGCAGCGCACAATCTCGGAGTACTTACAAGCAGACGCAGTGCGTAGACAGAAAAGGGAGAACGGACGCATATTGGCTTGAAAACTAACGATAAAGGTGAAGTTATAAACACTGAAACGCCCTCAGGGAGAGGTGCTTTAAGACATGGCTAGCTAGCTAGCGGCTAAAGTCCAGCTGCAGTCAGCAGGGTTTTAGCTACTTCTAAATCACTAATCCTGGTCTCCATGGCGACAAATAAAGTAAGTTTCTTACAAGTATCATCCCTGCAGGACGAGGAATAGCTAAACATGCTTCACTGCACACCGTAGCTCACCGGCGTCATTAAAAAAAAAAATCAAACAAATGCCATTGGTGGATCTACACCTGACATTCACTGTAATGATATCAAGTACAAGAGGGTATCAAGTCAATACTACTATGATTACATCGATATTTTTTATCGTCACAAAATCTTTTTTCCTTTTTAAAAAAAATGTATATTATGTTTATAAACTCAGGAAATACGTCCCTGGACACATGAGGACTTTGAATATGACCAATGTTTGATCCTGTATCGGATCGATAACTAAATGTGTGGTATCATCCAAAACGAATGTAAAGTATCCAAACAACAGAAGAATAAGTAGAGATGTCCGATAATGGCTTTTTTTGCCGATATCCGATATTCCGATATTGTCCAACTCTTAATTACCGATTCCGATATCAACCGATACCGGTATATACAGTCGTGGAATTAACACATTGTTATGCCTAATTTTGTTGTGATGCATTAAACAATGTAACAAGGTTTTCCAAAATAAATCAACTCAAGTTATGGAAAAAAATGCCAACATGGCACTGCCATATTTATTATTGAAGTCACAAAGTGCATTATTTTTTTCAACATGCCTCAAAACAGCAGCTTGGGATTTGGGACATGCTCTCACCTCAACAACGCCCACCTCAACTTCCTCATGCTCTCCCTGAGAGAGCATGAGGAAGTTGAGGTGGGCGGGGTTGGGGTGGGGGGGTGGGTAGCGGGGGGTGTATATTGTAGCGTCCCGGAAGTGTTAGTGCTGCAAGGGGTTCTGGGTATTTTTTCTGTTGTGTTTATGTTGTGTTACGGTGCGGATGTTCTCCCGAAATGTGTTTGTCATTCTTGTTTGGTGTGGGTTCACAGTGTGGCGCATATTTGTAACAGTGTTAAAGTTGTTTAAACGGCAACCCTCAGTGTGACCTGTATGGCTGTTGACCAAGTATGCCTTGCATTCACTTGTGTGTGTGAAAAGCCGTAGATATTATGTGACTGGGCCGGCACGCAAAGGCAGTGCCTTTAAGGTTTATTGGCGCTCTGTACTTCTCCCTACGTCCGTGTACACAGCGGCGTTTTAAAAAGTCATGAATTTTACTTTTTGAAACCGATTTCCGATATCACATTTTAAAGCATTTATCGTCCGATATTATCGGACATCCCTAAGAATAAGTGTTTATTACATTTTAACAGAAGTGTAGATAGAACATGTTACAATAGAAAGTAAGCAGATATTAACAGTAAATGAACAAGTAGATTAATAATCAATTTTTACAGCTTGTCCTTAATAGTGTTGACAAAATAATAGAATGATAAATGACACAATATGTTACTGCATATGTCAGCAGACTAAACTAGGAGCCTTTGTTTGTTTACTTACTACTAAAAGACAAGTTGTCTAGTATGTTCACTATTTTATTTAAGGACAAACTTGCAATAAGAAACATGTTTAATGTACCCTAAGATTTTTTGTTAAAATAAAGCCAATAATGCAATTTTTTGTGGTCCCTTTTATTCAGAAAAGTACCAAAATTATTCTGGCACCGGTACCAAAATATTGGTATCGGGACAACACTATGCTCCAGATAGTGGATGTGTGGATTGTTGTCTTTATCCCTGTGGACTACAATCTGCCTGCTGTCACTATGGGGGGAGGTAGCGCCCCCTGAGGTGAGTGAGAGCAGAGAGTGTGCAGGTCCACCGAGGAAACACTTCAGAGAAGAGAAGAAGAGCAGGAGGAAAAGAGCAGGTAGCCTTTAAGAGTCTCCGGAGAGTCTGAGCAGTGGAGCTCAACTCCGAGGAAGAAAAATGAAGCTAAACACTTGCTGGAGTCTGCAGACAGTCAACATGACCCCCGGCTAACTTCCAGGAATATTAAACTCCTGCACTTCTCATCCACAGTACATGCATTTTGTATTTCCGACCAGCTAACTCATCTTTTTCTGACATTTACAATTTAGCCCATGTCCAAAATATATACACTACCGTTCAAAAGTTTGGGGTCACATTGAAATGTCCTTATTTCTGAAGGAAAAGCACTTTAAACTAGTCTTAACTTTAAAGAAATGCACTCTATACATTGCTAATGTGGTAAATGACTATTCTAGCTGCAAATGTCTGCTTTTTGGTGCAATATCTACATAGGTGTATAGAGGCCCATTTCCAGCAACTATCACTCCAGTGTTCTAATGGTACAATGTGTTTGCTCATTGGCTCAGAAGGCTAATTGATGATTAGAAAACCCTTGTGCGATCATGTTCCCACATCCGAAAACAGTTGAGCTCGTTACAGAAGCTACAAAACTGACCTTCCTTTGAGCAGATTGAGTTTCTGGAGCATCACATTTGTGGGGTCAATTAAACGCTCAAAATGGCCAGAAAAAGAGAACTTTCATCTGAAACTCGACAGTCTATTCTTGTTCTTAGAAATGAAGGCTATTCCACTAAATTGTTTGGGTGACCCCAAACTTTTGAACGGTAGTGTGTATATATATATATATATATATGTATGTGTGGGAAAAAATCATAAGACTATTTCATCTCTACAGGCCTGTTTCATGAGGGGTTTCCTCAATCCTCAGTAGATTTTAATGGAAGCATTCACTGTTTATCATATACCGTCCAGAGTTGTCATCCCTCAACAAGCGCAGCGAAATTGTATCAACATGCCGTCACAGAAGGAAACACCTCCTAGGTAACACATGAGTCAATCACCACGCCCCCACGCCTGCCTGTACCCACCCGCTCTGTGCCCTATATAAACCATGGTATGTGAATGCTTCCATTAAAATCTCCTGAGGATTGAGGAAACCCCTCATGAAACAGGCCTGTAGAGATTAAATAGTCTTGTGATTTTTTCCCACACATACATATTACGCTCTACCACGGTATCGAGCACTATTTTTTGGATAATCTAATTAAGACATATATATATATATATGTATATATATATATTTAAAAAAAAAAGAAAGAACACATATCCTTGAAAACTGATTTCGACAATCATTTCAAAAGTAGCTTTCTGTGTTTGAGTGTGGACAAGGCGGGATTTTGTTGTATTTTCTTGTTTCCACTGGTGTTGTCCCGATACCAATATTTTGATACCGGTACCAAAATTATTTCGATACTTTTCGGTACTTTTCTAAATAAAGGGGACCACAAAAAATTGCATTGTCGGCTTTATTTTAACCAAAAAATCTTACGGTACATTAAACATGTTTCTTATTGCAAGTTTGTCCTTAAATAAAATAGTGAACATACAAGATAACTTGTCTTTTATTAGTAAGTAAGCAAACAAAGGCTCCTAATTTAGCTGCTGACATATGCAGTAACATATTGTGTCATTTTCCATTCTATTATTTTGTCAACATTATTAAGGACAAGTGGTAGAACATGAATTATTAATCTACTTGTTCATTTACTGTTAATATCTGCTTACTTTCTCTTTCAACATGTTCTATCTATACTTCTGTTAAAATGTAATAATCACTTATTCTTCTGTTGTTTGATACTTTACATTAGTTTTGGATGATACCACAATTTGGGTATCGATCCGATACTAAGTATCAATCAATCAATCAATGTTTACTTATATAGCCCTAAATCACGAGTGTCTCAAAGGGCTGCACAAGCCACAGCAGTAGTTACACGATCATACATTGGTCATATTCAAAGTCCTCATGTGTCCAGGGACATATTTCCTGACTTTATAAACATAATATACATTTTTAAAAAACGAAAGATGTTGGGATGCCAAAACATATTGACGTAATCATAGTAGTATCGACTATAGATACGCTCCTGTACTTGGTATCATTACAGTGGATGTTAGGTGTAGATCCACCAATGGCGTTTGTTTACAATTTGACGCCGGTGAGCTACGGTGTGTAGTGAAGCATGTTTAGCTATTCCTCGTCCTGCAGGGATGATACTTGTAAGAAACTTACTTTGTTGCCATGGAGACGAGGATTAGTGATTTAGAAGTAGCTAAAACACTGCCGACGGCGGATGGACGTTAGCCGCTAGCTAGCTAGCCACGTCCTAAAGCACCTCTTCCTGAGGGCGTTCCAGTGTTATAACTTCACCTTTATCGTTAGTTTTTAAGGCAAAATGCGTCCGTTCTCCCTTTTCTGTCTACACGCCGTGTCTGCTT
This sequence comes from Entelurus aequoreus, assembly GCF_033978785.1. Taxonomy (NCBI): domain Eukaryota; kingdom Metazoa; phylum Chordata; class Actinopteri; order Syngnathiformes; family Syngnathidae; genus Entelurus; species Entelurus aequoreus. Next base: position 46,405,402 of record NC_084746.1, on the reverse strand, counting down.
GTAAGTACTCTGTGATTGTGCGCCGCCGAACATGCTCGTCTGCTCGTAAACCAACAATGACACGACGTGACGACGACAAGTTGTATTGATGTCTTGTGCCTTCTGAGCTGCGTAACCACAAGAAGGGATGAGTATTTGATCAAAATGAAAGCACCTTCCCTCTGTCATGTTATTAAATGAAAAGGTAAAAGTCAGAGACTTTGACTAGACTACTGAAAGCCACTACTACCGACCACGCAGTCTGATAGTTTATATATCAATGATGAAATCTTAACATTGCAACACATGCCAATATGGCCGGGTTAACTTATAAAGTGCAATTTTAAATTTCCCGCTAAACTTCCGGTTGAAAACGTCTATGTATGATGACGTATGCGCGTGACGTCAATCGTTGAAACGGAAGTATTCGGACACATTGTATCCAATACAAAAAGCTCGGTTTTCATCGCAAAATTCCACAGTATTCTGGACATCTGTGTTGGTGAATCTTTTGCAATTTGTTTAATGAACAATGAAGACTGCAAAGAAGAAAGCTGTAGGTGGGATCGGTGTATTAGCGGCTGGCTGCAGCAACACAACCAGGAGGACTTTGACTTGGACAGCAGACGCTCTATCCGACGCTAGCCGCCGACCGCATCTATGATCGGGTGAAGTCCTTCGTCGCTCCGTCGATCGCTGGAACGCAGGTGAGCACGGGTGTTGATGAGCAGATGAGGGCTGGCTGGCGTAGGTGGATAGCTAATGTTTTTAGCATAGCTCTGTGAGGTCCCGTTGCTAAGTTAGCTTCAATGGTGTCGTTAGCAACAGCATTGTTAAGCTTCGCCAGCCTGGAAAGCATTAACCGTGTAGTTACATGTCCATGGTTTAATAGTATTGTTGATTTTCTGTCCATCCTTCCAGTCAGGGGTTTATTTATTTTGTTTCTATCTGCAGTTAAGCCCGATGCTATCACGTTAGCTCCGTAGCTAAAGTGCTTCGCCGATGTATTGTCGTGGAGATAAAAGTCACCGTGAATGTCCATTTCGCGTTCTCGACTCTCATTTTCAAGAGGATATAGTATCCGAGGTGGTTTAAAATACAAATCCGTGATCCACAATAGAAAAAGGAGAGAGTGTGGAATCCAATGAGCCAGCTTGTACCTAAGTTACGGTCAGAGCGAAAAAAAGATGCGTCCTGCACTGCACTCTAGTCCTTCACTCTCACGTTCCTCATCCACGAATCTTTCATCCTGGCTCGAATTAATGGGGTAATCGTCGCTTTTTCGGTCCGAATCGCTCTCGCTGCTGGTGTAAACAATGGGGAAATGGGAGGAGCCTTTCAACCTGTGACGTCACGCTACTTCCGGTACAGGCAAGGCTTTTTTTTTATCAGCGACCAAAAGTTGCGAACTTTATCGTCGATGTTCTCTTACTAAATCCTTTCAGCAAAAATATGGCAATATCGCGAAATGATCAAGTATGACACATAGAATGGATCTGCTATCCCCGTTTAAATAAAAACATGTCATTTCAGTAGGCCTTTTTAAATTGTGTTATCTGTCTTAAAATAATCATTCTGTGTAAAAACGTAGTTTGGATCTGTAAGTACAATACAGCCCAAAACACGTGTCTCCTCATGAGCTAATCTGAACTCTGTCTCTGCATGATTCCTTGCTTCTTGTCTGATTAATATATGTCATCAGTGTTTGAACCTGATAGTGTTGTTCACTCTGAATAAATTAGACTTCATGAAAGCCAAACAAGGATGTGATCTTTCAACATTAAGGGATTAGGGTTCTACATTTAGACAGGAGCCTTCATTTCAGTATCAGAGATTATTACCTAAGCCAGGGGTCGGCAACCCGCGGCTCTAGAGCCGCATGCGGCTCTTTAGCGCTGCCCTAGTGGCTCTCAGGAGCTTTTTAAAAAATGTATGAAAAATGGAAAAAGTTTTTGTTTTAATATGGTTTCCGTAGGAGGACAAACATGACGCAAACCTCCCTAATTGTTATAAATCACACTGTTTATATTAAACATGCTTCACTGATTCGAGTATTTGGCGAGCGCCGTTTTGTCCTACTAATTTTGGCGGTCCTTGAACTCACCGTAGTTTGTTTACAAGTATAACTTTCTCCGACTTTCTCGGACGTGTTTTATGCCACTTCTTTTTCTGTCTCATTCTGTCCACCAAACTTTTAACGTTGTGCATGAGTGCACAAAGGTGAGCTTTGTTGATGTTATTGACTTGTGTGGAGTGCTAATCAGACATATTTGGTCACTGCATGACTGCAAGCTAATCGATGCTAACATGCTATTTAGGCTAGCTATATGTACATATTGCATCATTATGCCTCATTTGTAGCTATATTTGAGCTAATTTAGTTTCCTCTAAGTCATCTTAATTCAATTTATATCTCATGACACATGTACTATGGCTTTTAATTTTTTGCGGCTCCAGACAGATTTGTTTTTGTATTTTTGGTCCAATATGGCTCTTTCAACATTTTGGGTTGCCGACCCCTGACCTAAGCATAAAGCAACTGTATGGTAAAAAAAAATAACAAACTTTACTAGCTTATCAGACTTGTCAGCCATGTTTGTTTTTTTTTGCCTGCATTCACCTGGAAGTAGGGCGGTGTAGGCTGTCGCTGTGATATTTCCAACTTGCCTGCAGCGTGTAACATTATGTCTGCAAAAAAAAAAAAAGTACTACCCTGCTCATGTACTTTAAGGCTGGGAGAGGTCACGGAGGAGTCGTAGAAAAGTTTAGGAAGAGGACTTTCGAGTTGAACGGCGGGTCCATCCCATCAATACAGCGCGACTGACAGCAGCACCAGACATTAAAAATGAATCCGCCGAGCGTTTGAGGCTTCTGGAGGCACAATTAACCCCTCGCTAAACCCCTCATCCACCACTCCGACGCTGCACCCGGTCTAAAGAGAGCGAGGGCCCTCGGCTCATTGTCCGCTTCTTCTTCACGCCTTTTTGAATAACAAAGAGCTCGGAGGGTCCGTGGTGGGGAGGCGGGAACCCTGAATACAGATGAGCGCCATCCATCAGCTCAACAAACACAAGGTCCTGCACTTTAGCACTCTTTCAAACCCAAAAGCCCAAGAGTGCTTTGCTGCTTCTCAGTGAGAAAGCCCTGATGTTTTTTTTTTTTTTTTTTTCATTTTTTCACACATTCGGATCACGTCGGAATGTTGTTGTGGTTTCACTTGGCACCCGCTCAGGCAGAAACATCAATAAAACAACTTAGGCATGCACACAACTTCTCCCAGCACTTACTTTGTCACTTTTCCTGCTTGTAAACAACACTTCTGTCTTAACAACGTAACGCAAACACTGGCTTTTAATCAAGACTGCATGGATCCAGACTGAAGACCGAGTTCAGCTAAAAGGGTAAAAATATGCACATTTGTATTCAGTATTTGAGACGATATGTTAGTGTCCACAGTGTGACTTGTCTTTCTCTGGGAAAAAATACAAATAAACAGCATAACAAGAATATAGACATATGATCAAATATATACATAAGTCCTCTATAGCAGTGGTCCCCAACCTTTTTGTAGCTGGGGACCGGTCAATGCTTGGGGGGGATGGGGATTTTTTTTTTTTTTTTTTTTTTTTTTTTTTTAAATAAAGAAATACAATCATGTGTGCTTACGGACTGTATCCCTGCAGACTGTATTAATGTATATTGATATGTAATGTATATATTGTGTTTTTTATGTTGATTTAATTTAAAAAAAAAACATTTTTTTTTTTTTTTTTTTTTTTTTTTAATTTCTTGTTTTTTATGTTGATTTAATTTAAAAAAAAAATTTTTTATTTTTTTTAATTTTTTAAATTTTTTTTTAATTTCTTGTGCGGCCGCGGCCAGGTGGTTGGGGACCACTGCTCTATAGAATATGTGGTGATGGTTCCAGAATATATTTCTATTGGACAAAGACAGGCCCTATTTGTCATGATCTGGCAGCCTGTCTGCTTTTTGTCGCTGTGCCTGGTTTCTGGGTCACGGGGCTGAGCCACACACCTGATCTATAGGTCGTGAGTTCAAGTCATACCGAAGACTATAAAAATGGGACCCATTACCTCCCTGCTTGACACTCAGCATCAAGGGTTGGAATTGGGGGTTAAATCACCAAAAATGATTCCCGGGCGTGGCCACCGCTGCTGCTCACTGCTCCCCTCACCTCCCAGGGGGTGATCCAGGGTGATGGGTCAAATGCAGAGACTAATTTCACCACACCTCGTGTGTGTGTGACAATCATGGGTACTTTAACGTAACTTTTATTATTTCTTTGATTCAATAGCGTTTCTCACCTTCTCTATAGGTGCTGGTATTCGCAACTTTCTTTGGCCCCGTGATAGATTATTTTGCACTCGTTCTCAATAATAAAAAAAAAGCAAAGAGAATGAGTCACAATGTGTGGATTTATTGTTTGAATGCTCGATTCCACGAAATGATACGTGGGCAAACGAATAAGTTTGTTATAAGCAATGTTTGGCCGTACGATAATCCAATCCAATCCTATAGCACAGTGGTCCCCAACCACCGGTACCGGTCCGCGGACCGATTGGTGCCGGGCCGCACAAGAAATAAATCAACATAAAAAACACAATATATACATTATATATCAATATAGATCAATACAGTCTGCAGGGATACAGTCCGTAAGCACACATGATCTGGAGCCCTCTACTTTGTTGTTAACGTAACACACTTGTTTTGGCACTCGCATGTATTAGACCTTAGATTGTGCGAGTGTACCTAATAAATGTGGGATCTGAGCCGAGGATGTCGCTGTGGCTTGTGCAGCCCTTTGAGACACTCGCGATTTAGGGCTATATAAGTAGAGATGTTCGATAATGATAATGACGATATCCGATATTCCAATATTGTCCAACTCTTAATTACCGATACCGATATCAACCGATACTGATATATACAGTCGTGGAATTAACACATTATTATGCCTAGTTTAGTTGTGATGCCCCGCTGGATGCATTAAACAATGTAACAAGGTTTTCCAAAATAAATCAACTCAAGTTATGGAGATAAATGCCAACATGGCACTGCCATATTTATTATTGAAGTCACAAAGTGCATTATTTTTTTTTAACATGCCTCAAAACAGCAGCTTGGAATTTGGGACATGCGGAGGTTGAGGTGGACGGGTTGAGGGGGGGCGGGGTTTGGGGTAGGGGGTAGCGGGGGGGGGGGTGTATATTGTAGCGTCCCGGAAGAGTTAGTGCTGCAAGGGGTTCTGGGTATTTGTTCTGTTGTGTTTATGTTGTGTTACGGTGCGGATGTTCTCCCGAAATGTGTTTGTCATTCTTGTTTGGTGTGGGTTCACAGTGTGGCGCATATTTGTAACAGTGTTAAAGTTGTTTATACGGCCACCCTCAGTGTGACCTGTATGGCTGTTGACCAAGTATGCATGGCATTCACTTGTGTGTGTGAAAAGCCGTAGATATTATGTGACTGGGCCGGCACGCAAAGGCAGTGCCTTTAAGGTTTATTGGCGCTCTGTACTTCTCCCTACGGCCGTGTACACAGCGGCGTTTTAAAAAGTCATACATTTTACTTTTTGAAACTGATACCGATAATTTTGAAACCGATACCGATAATTTCCGATATTACATTTTAAAGCATTTATCGGAGTCCGATATTATCGGACATCTCTATATATAAGTAAACTTTGATTGATTGATTGATGGATGGACTAAGTGTCCTGTGAGTGTGAAATGGTCATTGCATCATAGCTGCAAGAAGCAAACCCAAGAAGGCAGCGGAGTTAGCGGGACTTATCTTTAGCGACGGCGCTAGCAGCTAAGATTTTGCGTAGGCGTGTCCCCCCGCATCATCTGAATTCTCTGCGTGTGGATGGAACAAGCTGATTAAGACCGTTGCATTATTCAACAGGAGCCGTCGTGTGTGTTCCAAAGCTGCCAGTGGACAACTTGTTAATTGATTAATTGAAATGCAGAGCCGTTGCGCAGCGCTAACAAATACCCCGAAGGTGAGGACATGGCGGGCACACTCGCCTCCTTGTTTCATTAACGGCGCTTTAACACGTAATTAGCGGCGAAGGCTTGAGAGGCCCACAGCTGAGAGCATCTCCAAGCTCTCCACCGGCTTCAACCAGATACTCTCTTCAGCTGAGCATCCTAAATGGTTGGGGGGGAAAAAAATTGGGTCGTATATTTAACAACAAAACGAGGAGTTTGCGCACTTTGAAATTCTGCTAACATTTTAGTGGAATTAACGACTGCAACCATCTAATGGCAGATTTTAGCTAATGTTTGTCCAGATAGTCTTTGCAACCTTGAAGTGCAATGGTGCAGCACGAGGACCGATGTTCCCACTAGGATTCAAACGCAATTAGCAAAGAAGGGTGACTTACAGCACGCTGCATTATTTCTCTATTAGCATTCCATTAGGAGCGTTTTTTTTTGTATTTAATTCACCCTGCGTCTTAATGTCCTAATGTCGCAGCCATGCATGGCAAACATTTGCAAAATGATCTTAATGAGGAAAACAACACGTTTATTTTTCAGTGTGATGCCTGTCACGATCAGGCTAATGTGCAGCTTTTCTTCCTCCACTGACAACTACACATAAAAAAGTGACGGCATTCATCAATTACAACTGCAAAAAATAATCCTTTTTATTGAAGATCCACATAAAAAAAAAACCCACAATAAATGATCAAAGAAATACATTACACCTCAGCTTTCACTTAACCCTTGTGTAATGTTCATATTGTTGTTACTCAGCTAGCGTTTGTGGGTCCGATGGACCCGTTGCATTTTGTGGCTTTTAATGCCTCACAATCAAACACTTTTTGTCAAGACGTGGACTATGGGTTGTTTGTTTTCCCGAGTTGCCAAGGAAAGTTGGACTGGACATGGCGTGAAGGTAAAGACATTACCGTAATTTCCGGACTATAAGCCGCACCAGCTAAATTTAGGGGAAAATACAGATTGCTCCATTTATAAGCCGCACCCGACTATAAGCCGCAGGGTTTTGATGTGTAATTACCGTAGTATATAGGGGTTCCTGCTACCACGGAGGGGAATGTCGGGACAGAGATGACTATTTGGGAACGCAAAGCGTCCCATTTATTAACAATAAATCTTTCAATCATTCAATCAAACTTTCACATCTTTGACATGGCGAACAGCATTAATGCAGAGTACAAATAATAAAACGGTGCAAAGTAATACAAAGTGCTCGCCTGTACGTTATCAAAATAACCAGCCTACCGGTATATGAAAAGTCAGTCTTTAATCATTGTGTCATCGTCTTCCTCCTGCGTACTAAAACCACCGAAATCCTCTTCGTCGGTGCCGGAGAAGAACAGGCCGTATATAAGCCGCACCCTTGTATAAGCCGCAGAGACCAGAACGAGGGGGAAAAGTAGCGGCTTATAGTCCGGAAATTACGGTATTTATTTTTAACACTAACAAAAGGTACAAAACTAAAGGCGCACACAAAGGCGGAGAACAAACTTGACTAATGAAACAAAAACTAGCACTTGGGCAAAAAACTATGAACATGAAACAAATAAACACTGACTGTGACAAGAATATAGACAGAACTCACTTGGCATGGAACTATGGTAGCATGGGTAACATGGGTAGCAGAAGTCAAACAGAGTTAATGTCGCCAGGCTGACTTCCTGGCAACTATCGGATTAAATAGTCTTGAACATTATTAATGACAGGTGTGTGAGTCCAATTGAATTAGGTGTGTGACATGAGGACAGGTGAAAACTAATGGGTTGTCATGGAAACAAAACAAACAAGAGTGCACAAAGAGTCCAAAAACCAAACCGAACATAACCAAAACAAAACATGATCACACAGATATGACACTTTTATGTTAAAATACTGAACAGATGTTTACCTTATCCCAATAAACATCTGTTCAGTATTTTAACTGAAAAGTGTTTGATTGTGAGGCATTAAAAGCCACAAAATGCAACGGGTACATCAGACCCACAAACGCTGGCTGAGTAACAACAATATGAACGTTGCACGGAAAATTTCTCTGCCAGTTTCTGCATCCCACAGGGATTCTTCTTTTGTGTTTCTGCACCTGCGGTTCCCACACAAGGTTGCAACATTGTTTGTCAACACTGTCTGCTCTCATTTTCTCGCACATTTGACCCTCTGATGTTCTGTGTACCTACACTCTGTCCTCCTCCTGTCTAGGCCTGGTGTGTGTGTGTGTGTGTGTGTGTGTGTGTGTGTGTGTGTGTGTGTGTGTGTGTGTGTGTGTGTGTGTGTGTGTGTGTGTGTGTGTGTGTGTGTGTGTGTGTGTGTGTGTGTGTGTGTGTGTGTGTGTGTGTGTGTGTGCACTTGTCTCACCATCCTTGTGTGGACATACACTTGACAAACCACCCTTTCTGTGAGGACCTTTTGACTTGTGAGGACATTTGCCTGGTCCTCACAACTACAGAAGTAAACTTCTTTTTTTTAACTTTGTGTTTTTTACATTCTGAAGTGAGGTTGCAACTCTCTACTCCCATCTAGTGCTAGATATATGTTTTTCATCATTCTAGCTATAGTGGAAAGGGGGGCCCTCACAAAGTAGGCGAGTATGTGTGTGTGTGTGTGTGTGTGTGTGTGTGTGTGTGTGTGTGTGTGTGTGTGTGTGTGTGTGTGTGTGTGTGTGTGTGTGTGTATGTGTGTGTGTGTGTGTGTGTGTGTGTGTGTGTGTGTGTGTGTGTGTGTGTGTGTGTGTGTGTGTGTGTGTGTGTGTGTGTGTGTGTGTGTGTGGTACACAGAATATCAATTTCCACACTTCTATTAGCCCCGGGTCCAGTGTACCCGGACATCTTATATGTAATAGAAATGTGTAGGGGGGGTGTATGGTGTGTGGTCATTAAATATGTATTCTGATACATGTTCTTCACAGAAAATGAGCCAAAGTCAGTGAGTCTCAGTTTGAAAAATGCATTAATTGTATCATTTTTCTTTTAATAAAAAAATGAAAGCGGGTCCCACAGACCCGAACACCACACAACGGTTAAGGGCGCAGTTGGGAGAGTGGCCGTGCCAGCAACCTGGGGGTTCCTGGTTCGATCCCCAGCTTCTACCAACCTCGTCACGTCCGTTGTGTCCTTGAGCAAGACACTTCACCCTTGCTCCTGATGGGTCGTGGTTAGCGCCTTGCATGGCAGCTCCTGCCATCAGTGTGTGGATGTGTGTGTGAATGGGTGAATGTGGAAATAGAACGTTGTGATATGTTTTTGAAATGAATGCCAGATGTTTAAAATGAGCAAAATACATAAATATTAACAATGATATTATGAAGGTTGTTGTTACTACATTACATATATTCTTACAGTGTGTATATAAAACCTTATTGGAGGTGTTTGGATGTTTTTTAAGCGTTGCATTGTAAGTAGACTTTTGCTCGCATTTGTTTACTTGTCAGAAGGTATGACAAAAGAAAAACGTATGTGTTCTTGTCTTATACCCAACTCTCTCGTTTGAGTCACACATTAAGAGTGTTACTAAAACGGCCTTCTTTCATCTCCGTAATATCGCTGAAATTCGTTCCATCTTGTCCACTAGCGACGCTGAGATCATTATTCATGCGTTCGTTACGTCTCGTCTCGATTACTGTAACGTATTATTTTCGGGCCTCCCTATGTCTAGCATTAAAAGATTACAGTTGGTACAAAATGCGGTTGCTAGACTTTTGACAAAAACAAGAAAGTTTGATCATATTACGCCAATACTGGCTCACTTGCACTGGCTTCCTGTGCACTTAAGATGCGACTTTAAGGTTTTACTACTTACGTATAAAATACTACACGGTTTAGCTCCAGCCTATCTCGCCGATTGTATTGTACCATATGTCCCGACAAGAAATCTGCGTTCAAAGAACTCCGGCTTATTAGTGATTCCCAGAGCCAAAAAAAAGTCTGCGGGCTATAGAGCGTTTTCTATTCGGGCTCCAGTACTATGGAATGCCCTCCCGGTAACAGTTAGAGATGCTACCTCAGTAGAAGCATTTAAGTCCCATCTTAAAACTCATTTGTATAATCTAGCCTTTAAATAGACCCCCCTTTTTTAGACCAGTTGATCTGCCGTTTCTTTTCTTCTCTCCTCTTCTCCCCTGTCCCTTGCGAGGGGGAGTTGCATAGGTCCGGTGGCCATGGATGAAGTGCTGGCTGTCCAGAGTCGGGACCCCGGGTGGACCACTAGCCTGTGCATCGGTTGGGGACATCTCTGCGCTGCTGACCCGTCTCCGCTCGGGATGGTTTCCTGTTGGCCCCGCTGTGGACTGGACTCCCGCTGATGTGTTGGATCCACTGTGGACTGGACTTTCACAATATTATGTCAGACCCACTCGACATCCATTGCTTTCGGTCTCCCCTAGAGGGGGGGGTTACCCACATATGCGGTCCTCTCCAAGGTTTCTCATAGTCATTCACCGACGTCCCACTGGGGTGAGTTTTTCCTTGCCCGTATGTGGGCTCTGTACCGAGGATGTCGTTGTGGCTTGTACAGCCCTTTGAGACACTTGTGATTTAGGGCTATATAAATAAACATTGATTGATTGATTGATTGATTCATATAAGGATTGTGAATGATAGGCAAAAAAAAGTGTAGTTCCCCTTTAAAACTGCAACCTTCTTGCTGCATTTTAGCACTAATACAATCTCTATGGAACATTCCAGATTAGATCATGGGCCTCGCTCACTTGCTTCACACTAACATGGACCATTAAGTGCAGGACAGGTACAGGAAGTGTGGAAGGTGATAAAGGATACTCGCCTTTGAACTGGGGAATGGAAAAAGCAATCCAACGCGGATGAGGAAGGGTGAGCCACCAAGATGATGAACAGACAGAAAAAGCTTAAAAAGAGTTTGGCTCTGTAAACTGAGCCATGATGATGGATTGATTTATTATCCAAAAGGATCATTTGAGCCGCAAGAACCTGCTGGGGAGTGGATATCCTTTCAATGGAAGAGCTAAGTGCTAAATCTACACAACACACACACACACCACAAATTGGCCCTAGTGTGTGAATGTGAGTGTGAATGTTGTCGGTCTATCTGTGTTGGCCCTGTGATGAGGTGGCGACTTGTCCAGGGTAAACCCTGCCTACCGCCCGAATGCAGCTGAGATAGGCTCCAGCATCCCCCATGACCCCGAAAGGGACAAGCGGTAGAAAATGGATAAATGGACATGTAAATGGAATTCCTGGATGTTCTTTTAGAGGCTCCGCTTTTTAAAGTTAAAGTACCAATGATAGTCACACACACACTAAGTGTGGCGAAATTATTCTCTGCATTTTACCCATCACCCTTGATCACCCCCTGGGAGGTGAGGGGAGCAGTGGGCAGCAGCGCCCGGGAATCATTTTTGGTGATTTAACCCCCAATTCCAACCCTTGATGCTGAGTGCCAAGCAGGGAGGTAATGGGTCCCATTTTTATAGTCTTTGGTTTGAACTCACGACCTACCGATCTCAGGGCGGACACTCTAATCACTAGGCCACTGAGTAGGTGGCCTATAGTGATCTGATTGTTTGAATTGATTGAAACTTGTATTAGTAGATTGCACAGTGAAGTACATATTCCGTACAATTGACCACTAAATGGTAACACCCGAATAAGTTTTTCAACTTGTTTAAGTCGGGGTCCACGTAAATCAATTCATGGTAACATCAACAGATCATTAGAGGACCTTTGATCTGTTGTCTCAATTGTTAAGCTATTTATTTACTTTTTCGAATGCATAAATATGAATGGTCTCATTCATCCAGGTCATCGTAATCTCAGGGCATTCAATCGATCGCAACTGGACTGTTTGTATCAGAAGACGTTTCGCCTCTCATCCGAGTAGACTTCATCAGTTCGTGCTCATAGACTTTTGGTCAGATTTAGTCTAGCGGCTGGTGCCAGAACCCCAAATGTTTATACTCCAAAACCAGGAGGGTGTGCCTGGGTAAGGATGGTTTTGCCCTATAGAGGCTTTGCAGTCACGCGATTGTATCACGTGACTTTGTGTTATGCCGCCATCTTGCCGGTCAACCGGTCAGCTCGTTCCTACGTGTTCGTACAGATTCAGTTTGATTTCTGCGCTACATTTTCACCGATTTCATCCGAATTATGGCTGATTTGCTATCCAATGAAGTTGTGCATTTGGATGAAGAGTCCAAGAAACGTTACCGAGAGAAGTTGAACCTTGTTGGCACAACGGATCCGTACCTTTTTCCGAGAAGCATGCTAAAATCACCTGAGCATTTTGCAACAGCCGACCAACCTGATCTCTCATATTCAGTCATTTATAATTACCTCGTCGATTCACCATCTCCGTACTGATTGATTGATTGATTGATTGAGACTTTTATTAGTAGGTTGCACAGTGAAGTACATATTCCGTACAATTGACCACTAAATGGTAACACCCGAATAAGTTTTTCAACTTGTTTAAGTCGGGGTCCACTTAAATCAATTCATGGTAACATCAACAGATCATTAGAGGACCTTTGATCTGTTGTCTCAATTGTTAAGCTATTTATTTACTTTTTCGAATGCATAAATATGAATGGTCTCATTCATCCAGGTCATCGTAATCTCAGGGCATTCAATCGATCGCAACTGGACTGTTTGTATCAGAAGACGTTTCGCCTCTCATCCGAGTAGACTTCATCAGTTCGTGCTCATAGACTTTTGGTCAGATTTAGTCTAGCGGCTGGTGCCAGAACCCCAAATGTTTATACTCCAAAACCAGGAGGGTGTGCCTGGGTAAGGATGGTTTTGCCCTATAGAGGCTTTGCAGTCACGCGATTGTATCACGTGACTTTGTGTTATGCCGCCATCTTGCCGGTCAACCGGTCAGCTCGTTCCTACGTGTTCGTACAGATTCAGTTTGATTTCTGCGCTACATTTTCACCGATTTCATCCGAATTATGGCTGATTTGCTATCCAATGAAGTTGTGCATTTGGATGAAGAGTCCAAGAAACGTTACCGAGAGAAGTTGAACCTTGTTGGCACAACGGATCCGTACCTTTTTCCGAGAAGCATGCTAAAATCACCTGAGCATTTTGCAACAGCCGACCAACCTGATCTCTCATATTCAGTCATTTATAATTACCTCGTCGATTCACCATCTCCGTACTGATTGATTGATTGATTGATTGAGACTTTTATTAGTAGGTTGCACAGTGAAGTACATATTCCGTACAATTGACCACTAAATGGTAACACCCGAATAAGTTTTTCAACTTGTTTAAGTCGGGGTCCACTTAAATCAATTCATGGTAACATCAACAGATCATTAGAGGACCTTTGATCTGTTGTCTCAATTGTTAAGCTATTTATTTACTTTTTCGAATGCATAAATATGAATGGTCTCATTCATCCAGGTCATCGTAATCTCAGGGCATTCAATCGATCGCAACTGGACTGTTTGTATCAGAAGACGTTTCGCCTCTCATCCGAGTAGACTTCATCAGTTCGTGCTCATAGACTTTTGGTCAGATTTAGTCTAGCGGCTGGTGCCAGAACCCCAAATGTTTATACTCCAAAACCAGGAGGGTGTGCCTGGGTAAGGATGGTTTTGCCCTATAGAGGCTTTGCAGTCACACGATTTTATCACGTGACTTTGTGTTATGCCGCCATCTTGCCGGTCAACCGGTCAGCTCGTTCCTACGTGTTCGTACAGATTCAGTTTGATTTCTGCGCTACATTTTCACCGATTTCATCCGAATTATGAGTGATTTGCTATCCAATGAAGTTGTGCATTTGGATGAAGAGTCCAAGAAACGTTACCGAGAGAAGTTGAACCTTGTTGGCACAACGGGTCCGTACCTTTTACCGAGAAGCATGCTAAAATCACCTGAGCATTTTGCAACAGCCGACCTGCCTGATCGCTCATATCCAGACATTTATAATTACCTCGTCGATTCACCATCTCCGTACTGATTGATTGATCGATTGATTGATTGAGACTTTTATTAGTAGGTTGCACAGTGAAGTACATATTCCGTACAATTGACCACTAAATGGTAACACCCGAATAAGTTTTTCAACTTGTTTAAGTCGGGGTCCACTTAAATTGATTCATGATACAGATATATACTATCATGTATACTATCATCATAATACAGTCATCAAACAAGATAATCACATTGAATTATTTACATTATTTACAATCAGGGGTGTGGCGGGGGGGGGGGGAGGATATGGACATCAAGTAGTGGACATAGAGAGAGAGAGAGAGAGAGAGAGAGAGAGAGAGAGAGAGAGAGAGAGAGAGAGAGAGAGAGAGAGAGAGAGAGAGAGAGATCAGAAGGCATAAGAAAAAGAAAAAGTATCTGCATTTGATTGTTTACATTTGATTATTAGCAATCCGGGGAGGGTGTTAGTTTAGGGTTGTAGCTGCCTGGAGGTGAACTTTTATTGCGGTTTTGAAGGAGGATAGAGATGCCCTTTCTTTTATACCTGTTGGGAGCGCATTCCACATTGATGTGGCATAGAAAGAGAGTGAGTTAAGACCTTTGTTAGTTCGGAATCTGGGTTTAACGTGGTTACTGGAAAGGACCTTAAGGCATACAAGAGTCTGGATGCCTACAAGTATTTTACAGCAGGTTTTGTGCATGATGGGCTGATATGGCAGATTCCAAACAAGAATCGATTTCTTCTCATGACCAAGGTAAGGAAAAAGCACACACAGAAGAGACTACTGTCTGTTTACAAATCCGCGTGGCAGTAACAGTGTGATTGTGGTGAATAGTTTGTTTACATACCTGATATGAAGTGTTCATTGCATATCCTTGTGTAAATCGTAGGTTCCCATCGTTCACGACAAATCGCCGCGATCCATTTATCGCGTTTTTTGATGTTTGCCGGGAATCTATAGAAGCTAAGATTTGGTTTATCGCCTCGTCTATTGCTACATCCAACAGCACAGCAGGTTTCCGGCATTTCCAAGCTCAAATAGCAGCAGATCTAACAAGAAAGCGTGTGTGAGTCGTTGACCGGCACTGAACTGGTGGCCGTGGCTGATGACGTCAGCTGCAAAGCCTCTATTGTAGTGAGAAAAACAACGGTTGAAATGCAAACAAACAATCCAACTGTCAAAGCTAACGACAGTCGTTGAAGTGTAATTTCCCCTCATTAGTACTGAAGTATTGTGTGGCAGAACGATTGTTCTGGATCGACTACTACCAGTCCAAAAGAGTCAAAATCACCCACGTTAGCATTCCATTCAGTTGCAAACAAATGGCATAAATGGCATTCTAGAGTAGCTCTGACTAATCTAAGTCTATGAGCACGAACTGATGAAGCCTACTCGGATGAGAGGAGAAACGTCTTCTAAGACAAACCAAACAGTCCAGTTGCGATGGATTGAATGCCATGAGATAACAAAAATAAATTTAAAAGCCAAGCATTTGTTCTTGTCTTACATAAGGATTTTGGGCATAAGGATTGTGAATGATAAACAGTACATCTATTTCCAATTTGTGCGTATTTCCAGTATGACTGATCTGATACTATGGTCAGAGTGCAGAAGCGTTACTCCAGTAACAGAATCTACAAAAAATTAGCGAAGATAGTTGGAGCGGAATATTGAAAGTAGCCGAATTTGTGGCATTTTGTGATGTTTTCACATACTTTGCTTCATGGCTACAAAGGAACACAATTAAACATGTCAACTTGTTTTTCCACTCTATTGGTACTTTAAATAAAGAAGCACGACGCAACTTGTCAACCTTCATAACATATCTTCATAACTTTTGGGATGACACATGGCCTTACAATTAGTTGAAAGATCATTCGTTAAAAAGAAGCAAGTCAATGTGAACGCTTACGTGCAATTACTGCTATCATGGCAGAAGCTTCCAAACGGAAAAAAAGAAAAAGTCGTCTGAGGAGACAAATAAAGAAAAAGGGCGGCTACCCGGGTAAAAGAACAGTCGGGGATCAATATTGGCCCGGCTTTCACTCGCTGGCGTGGGCTGAAAGACGAGGAGGGATTTCAGACAGATGCTATCTTTTTTTTTTTTTTTTTTTTTTTTTTTTTTTTAATGTCCTGTCCAGCTCCTCAGGCAAATCATATAGTTGATGTAGATGCCCGTATCGGCTGTTCAGATTTACTTTACAAAAGAGAAGTGTAGGATACTTCTCTTGTTGCCTTATTTGTCCATCCATTTTCTACCGCTTATTCCCTTCGGGGTCGCGGGGGGCGCTGGAGCCTATCTCAGCTACAATCGGGCGGAATTTGTTTTTGACTTCATGAAATGTATTTATATTATCATTTGGTGCAGCCGGGCCGGAGCAGGAGGGGATAGAAAGAGAGAAAAAGGAAGACAGAGGGGGGAATTGTGGGGACAAGAGGGGGATTAGACAGAGAGACAAAAACAACAACAGCAAACACAACAACAACAACAACAGCAAATACAACATGTACAAATATGATGGTAAAAGTAATAGCAAATAAGCAGTTAGCGAAAATAAAAAAATAATACAGAAATGACAATGAGCATTATTACACTAAAAATGGAGCAATACAAATACCAATAGAGATAGCGCTATTGATATTGAACAATACCAATACTTTAAAAAAATAAATAAAAAAAAGACAGATGCTGTCTTGGCTCTGTTCTACTAGTAAGTACCTTACGATGCCATCCATCCATCCATCTTTTTCTGCTTATCTGAGGTTTGGGTCGCGGGGGCAGCAGCCTAAGCAGGGAAGCCCAGACTTCCCTCTCCCCAGCCACTTCGTCCAGCTCCTCCCGGGGGATCCCGAGGCGTTCCTAGGCCAGCCGGGAGACATAGTCTACCCAACGTGTCCTGGGTCTTCCCCGTGGCCTCCTATCGGTCGGACGTGCCCTAAACACCTCCCTAGGGAGGCGTTCGGGTAGCATCCTGACCAGATGCCCGAACCACCTCAACTGGCTCCTCTCGATGTGGAGGAGCAGCGGCTTTACTTTGAGCTCCCCCCGGATGGCAGAGATTCTCACCCTATCTCTAAGGGAGAGCCCCGCCACCCGGCGGAGGAAACTCATTTCGGCCGCTTATACCCATGATCTTGTCCTTTCGGGCATAACCCAAAGCTCATGACCATAGGTGAGGATGGGAACATAGATCGACCGGTAAATTGAGAGCTTTGCCTTCCGGCTCAGCTCCTTCTTCACCACAACGGATCGATACAGCGTCCGCATTACTGAAGACGCCGCACCGATCCGCCTGTCGATCTCACGATCCACTCTTCCCTCACTCGTGAACAAGACTCCGAGGTACTTGAATTCCTCCACTTGGGGCAGGGTCTCCTCCCCAACCCGGAGAACCATGGACTCTGACTTGGAGGTGCTGATTCTCATCCCAGTCGCTTCACACTCGGCTGGGAACGGATCCAGGGAGAGCTGAAGATCCTGGCCAGATGAAGCCATCAGGACCACATCATCTGCAAAAAGCAGAGACCTAATCCTGCAGCCACCAAACCGGATGCCCTCAACGCCCTGACTGCGCCTAGGAATTCTGTCCGTTACGATGCTCAAATCAAAATGATAATGCTAATGTTAGCTATCAGAAATGTGCATGGTAGCAATAAGTAGCCACCAGCTTGATAGTTCGCAGTTCCACACTGACACGACCAGCCACGCAACAAACTCAAAAGTACTGTATAAAGAAAAAACTATACAATGACTGCAAACTCCAAATATAAAGTTTGAGTAAAATACGTAGGTTCCTACTGTGGAAAGATCAGTCATACTGAATCATTGAAGTATTATCCTGTCAGTTTGTATGCATGTGACAATAGTTTCAGACGATTTACGACTATGTGCTGGTCCTCATGGGAAATGTGGTCTTCTTTCAGGCAAAACACTACCGCTTTGGTCCACTGGCGCCGCCAAAATCAACCAAACCTGAAAGTTCTTCAGTGGGGCTTTAAGACTAGCATTAGCAGGCCACAGTGCAGTGAGAGCCGCTGGAGGTGAGTGTCAGAATAATTGTATCTAAGTTATCACAAAACGTTGTGTTTCAATGAGCTGTCTTTGATCTTACCAATTAAAAGGCTTGTAAAAACTCCACTGTGTAGGATGGGAAGCGACATGAAGGTGTCGGTTTCTTTGATGTATTGCAATCCACTGGAAGATTTTGTCTTGACCCGAGATCTACAAAGCGGAGAGAAAGCAGGACCTGACGCCCCTCCAGGCACCTATTCTTTGAACTGTTTTGTGACCAAAGGCAGCGGCTGTTTACGACCACCGACCCTTTAGAAACAGCTTTTGTCATGTAATCAGGGAAAGTCCAAATAAAAGAGGAGGCGTACAATCTTATGTCAGAGCGTGGTGGGAGACTGTACAAAGAGTACAGCCCAGACGTTTCTCCTTAATTGAGCTAAATTTAATTCTGTCTCTGTTTAATTCCTTGCTTCTTTGTCTGTTTAATGGATGGCGTCTCCAGAAATGTTTCATAAGGGTGGCCTGATGGGACCACTTTAAATCTTGGGGTGGCACACCAAAACTATAAGCCTGCATTTCAGAATGGTATTGTACTGTTGTAGTAAACCAGTCAATTAGAAAGACTTAAGGAAGCGCTTACTGATATACTTTGGTTTATTGTTTAGCCCTGTAGAAATGTTTACATTCACATCATTTATTTTTTTTGTCCTGTCCAGCTACTCAGGCAAATCATATAGTTGATGTAGATGCCCATATTTGCTGTACAGATTTACTTTACAAAAGAGAACTGTGGGATACTTCTCTTGTTGCCTTATTTGTATTTGACTTTATTAAATGGATTTAATAATTTAAAAAAAAAAAATCATTTATGATTTATTTTGATATTATGTTGATTGAATGAAGAAATTGATAAAAAAAAACAACAATGTCCAAGTACCACTAAAAATAGGTACTAAATAAATCCGAAGTAACCTTTTATAGTTTTTTCAAGATTGCATTATGGTTTACTCTAATGTTTACCTTGTATGTCCTGGCTAGGAATCAAACCAGCAAAATCTATCAAACTCAAATCAAAGATAACAAATTGAAAAACTAAACAAAAAACAGCCTGTATGTTAACATTACACTTTTTCTATGAATGACGAATATTTGTTGGTTTTTTTACCCTCCGTTTTTGCTTGTTTTTTTTGTACTACATTTGTGTTTGTAGAATGTGTCGCAGGCCAATAAAAACTTTGGACTCGCCTGATCCAACCAATCTCTGTGTTTTTCCTTTAAAGTAACTTATTCATTATTTCTTTATTCTATGACTGATGTGTTTTGAACACTCGCACCAAACACTGTTATGTTACTGTCGTGAATATTCATGACTTTTATTCTGCCTTCAATCCCACGGTGGACAACGGTGACAAAAAGCAAACTCGTTAAGCAAATTATTAAAAAACTGTTAATGGGGATCTGCACTTTTTTTTTTTTTATTCTGACTATTATCACAATCATTATGAGAGACAAGAACACACATGTCTTTTTTGGGGGGGGGGCGGAATTTTAAAGATGGGGCCATACTCTGGCTCCCGCACATACTGGGAGTCAAATATATTGTACGTACAAATACACATATATACTCACATACACACAATTATTCATACATATATATACATACATACACGCACACATAGGTACCTACGCTCCCATATACATACACAAATACAGTACATACCTACACACTCAAAGTTTTTACATCCACACTCATATGCATTCACTGTACAAACATACATATATACATACTGTACATATACATTCACTGTACAAACATACATATATACATACTGTACATATACATTCACTGTACAAACATACATATACACACACTGTACATATACATTCACTGTACAAACATACATATATACATACTGTACATATACATTCACTGTACAAACATACATATATACATACTGTACATATACATTCACTGTACAAACATACATATACACACACTGTACATATACATTCACTGTACAAACATACATATACACACACTGTACATATACATTCACTGTACAAACATACATATACACATACTGTACATATACATTCACTGTACAAACATACATATACACATACTGTACATATACATTCACTGTACAAACATACATATACACATACTGTACATATACATTCACTGTACAAACATACATATACACATACTGTACATATACATTCACTGTACAAACATACATATACACATACTGTACATCTACAAGTACATATACATACATACACTCATGCATATAATCACGTTTCATCAAACATATATTAACGTTGTTGCCCTACGGGAAACTGGGTAACACATGGCACACTGACAAAGCTTAGCCTATTGTTACTATAACAATCTACAAGGTTAATATAGTTGGCTTCTCTTATCTGCTTTCTTTTGTATTTCAAGTTATCATTACCAGTGTTGGGACTAACGCGTTACTAAGTAACGCATTACTGTAACGCCGTATAGTTTCGGAGGTAACTAGTAATCTAACGCGTTATTCTTTTATATACAGTAACTCAGTTACCGTTACTGCATGATGCGTTACTGCGTTATTTTACGTTATTTTTATGTAGTATCGGCTAGAAACTGAAGATCTGAGTGTGTTTTATTGGAGCGCTCCGGTGGAAAAGAAGAGGGGGGGAGGCGTGCTTTCTGTGGGTGGGGGAAAGCACGCCTCCCCCCAGAGCCGTACTTCGGATCTAACAACCTTCACTTTACCCGGAAGAGGGTCTTTACAGCTGAGGGTGAATGACGAGCCCGGCGGTTTGTTGCAACTTTGTGACTTTATTGTACGCAGCCATCCACCTAGCTAGAGCACCTACACGCACTCACTGTCGCCGCTCCCTCACCTCTCTCGCCCACTCACTCACTGACGTACCTCACCTCACATGCTGTCATATCTTAAAGGGCCACACACACACACACACACACATACGCTACTCTCATAACAACTAACAAGACATCATGGCGGAGCCAGAAGTCGAGTTTTTTAACATGGAGACATTCTCAATACTTTTCTTTTGTCGAGCACAAAGAAAATAACATTTTTAGTTAAATGTAAGTTGTGTCTTGGATCAAAGATCCTATCTACTTAGAGTTAAAGTTAAAGTGCCATTATGTTGCAGCTATTTAAAATAGTTTTGTCAATTTTTTCTGGCCTGAAATAAATTGGCCCTTTGAAACATATCTTTGTCTTTGTGTGTTGTATGTAGACCACATTGTTTGTGTGTTGTATGTAGACCACATTGTTTGTGTATTGTATGTAGACCAAATTGTTTGTGTGTTGTATGTAGACCACATTGTTTGTGTGTTGTATGTAGACCACATTGTTTGTGTGTTGTATGTAGACCACATTGTTTGTGTGTTGTATGTAGACCACATTGTTTGTGTGTTGTATGTAGACCACATTGTTTGTGTGTTGTATGTAGACCACATTGTTTGTGTGTTGTATGTAGACCACATTGTTTGTGTGTTGTATGTAGACCACATTGTTTGTGTGTTGTATGTAGACCACATTGTTTGTGTGTTGTATGTAGACCACATTGTTTGTGTGTTGTATGTAGACCACATTGCTTGTGTGTTGTATGTAGACCACATTGCTTGTGTGTTGTATGTAGAGCACATTGCTTTCTGAGTTCAGTGATGCAAATGCATGTCAAGTTGATCAACAGATTGTATTATTCTCCAGTTGAAATGAAGGCTAAAAGGGCATTAATGGGAGCCTTAAAAAAAAGGGGGGGAAAAATAAGTAACTAAATAGTTACTTTTCACAGTAACGCATTACTTTTTGGTGTAAGTAACTGAGTTAGTAACTGAGTTACTTTTGAAATAAAGTAACTAGTAATTGTAACTAGTTACTGGTTTTCAGTAACTAACCCAACACTGATCATTACATATATTTATTGTTGCATTTAAACAATTGTATTGTTAACCTACCTAGGTTCCATTCTAGAGGCTAACCTTTCCTGTGACAAAATGGCAACCAAGGTAATCAAAAAGGTTAACCAACGAACGAGATTTCTCTACAGAATTTCCTCTCTGGTCAACAAAAGCACCTTGAGGATTCTGGCGGGAACTCTCGTTCAACCCTTTTTCGATTACGCATGCACCTCCTGGTACCCTAGCACCTCCAAAACCCTCAAATCTAAACTCCAAACATCTCAGAACAAGCTAGTCAGGTTACTTCTAGACCTCCACCCCAGATCCCACCTCACTCCTACCCACTTCTCCAAAGTGGGCTGGCTCAAGGTGGAGGACAGAGTTAAACAACTTGCACTGAGCCTAGTCTATAAAATCCGCTACACCTCCCTGATACCGAAGTACATGTCAAACTACTTCCTTAATGTAAATGACCGCCATAACCACAACACCAGGGGGAGCTCCACTAACCACGTTAAACCCAGATTCCGAACTAACAAAGGTCTTAACTCATTCTCTTTCTATGCCACATCAATGTGGAATGCGCTCCCAACAGGTATAAAAGAAAGGGCATCTCTATCCTCCTTCAAAACCGCAATAAAAGTTCACCTCCAGGCAGCTACAACCCTAAACTAACACCCTCCCCGGATTGCTAATAATCAAATGTAAACAATCAAATGCAGATACTTTTTCTTTTTCTTATGCCTTCTGATCTCTCTCTCTCTCTCTCTCTCTCTCTCTCTCTCTCTCTATGTCCACTACTTGATGTCCATACCCCCCCCCCCACCCCCCTCCACACCCCTGATTGTAAATAATGTAAATAATTCAATGTGATTATCTTGTGTGATGACTGTATTATGATGATAGTATATATGATAGTATATATCTGTATCATGAATCAATTTAAGTGGACCCCGACTTAAACAAGTTGAAAAACTTATTCGGGTGTTACCATTTAGTGGTCAATTGTACGGAATATGTACTTCACTGTGCAACCTACTAATAAAAGTCTCAATCAATCAATCAAGAGGTAGTTGTTATTATTCATTATCAATAGTGCTATTGCTATTGGTATTTGTATTGCTCCATTTATAGTGTAATAATGCTCATTGTCATTTCTGTATTATTTATTTTACAAAAAAAAAAGATGACAAAAAAAAACGCTTGGAAGATGCGACTAATGGGAGCCACTGTTGTAGCCTTCAAAGCCCTCTAAAACCCTCCGGCAACGTTTTATATACAGACCGCAAGTCTTTATATAACGTAGTAACAGACACGTTCATAACAATGTATAATATGTTTGATATTTACCGTATTTTGGTCATTTTAATCAGTAGCGGGACTTCCTACTTTGGCGCAAATAGTTCCGTTTCCATAGCAGCGTACATCCGACTTCCGGCATCCACTGTGTGTTCCTACCTAAAAATGCGAGTGTGTTCAAAACATGGCAGACTTGGTAACAGACAACGAAGACGACTTTTTGGACAAATGAGTATTCACAACCTCATTTTTTTTTTTTTACCTTAATATACGAACGGAGGATGAACTGCTGGTTATAGAAGCGACCACGAAGACGACGGTAAAACGTTGGAGCAGACGGAAGCCCAGAGAGTGAGGTCGGTGTGATTTGGTCACGCTGCAAGTCCGGAACTTGACAAATTATTGGAGTGCCAAAATCAACTGGAAACGTCCCCAGGCCAACTGTCCATCGAGTAAGTCACTATACCAGGGGTCACCAACGCGGTGCCCGCGGGCACCAGGTAGCCCGTAAGGACCAGATGAGTAGCCCGCCGGCCTGTTCTAAAAATAGCTCAAATAGCAGCACTTACCAGTGAGCTGCCTCTATTTTTTAAATTTTATTTATTTACCAGCAAGCTGGTCTCGCTTTGCCCGACATTTTTAATTCTAAGAGAGACAAAACTCAAATAGAATTTGAAAATCCAAGAAAATATTTTAAAGACTTGGACTTCACTTGTTTAATTAAATTAATTAATTTTTTTACTTTGCTTCTTATAACTTTCAGAAAGACAATTTTAGAGAAAAAATACAACCTTAAAAATTATTTTAGGATTTTTAAACACATATACCTTTTTACCTTTTAAATTCCTTCCTTTTCTTTCCTGACAATTTATATCAATGTTCAAGTAAATGTATTTTTTTATCTTAAAGAATAATAAATACATTTTATTTTAATTCTTCATTTTAGCTTCTGTTTTTTCGACGAAGAATATTTGTGAAATATTTCTTCAAACTCATTATGATTAAAATTCAAAAAAATTATTCTGGCAAATCTAGAAAATCTGTAGAATCAAATTTAAATCTTATTTCAAAGTCTTTTGAATTCCTTTTAAAATTTTTGTTTTGGAAAATCTAGAAGAAATAATGATTTGTCTTTGTTAGAAATATAGCTCGGTCCAATTTGTTATATATTCTAACAAAGTGTAGATTGGATTTTAACCTATTTAATCAAAATTCTAAAATTACCTTAATCAGGAAAAATTACTAATGATGTTCCATAAATTCTTTTTTGAAGTTTTTCTCTTCTTTTTGTCGGTTGAATTTAGAATTTTAAAGAGTCGAAATTGAAGATAAACTATGTTTCAAAATTTAATTGTAATTTTTTTTCGTGTTTTCTCCTCTTTTAAACCGTTCAATTAAGTGTAAATATCATTAATTATTAATAATAACATAGAGTTAAAGGTAAATTGAGCAAATTGACTATTTCTGGCAATTTATTTAAGTGTGTATCAAACTGGTAGCCCTTCGCATTAATCACTACCCAAGAAGTAGCTCTTGGTTTCAAAAAGGTTGGTGACCCCTGCACTATACTATCGATCATGATACATGCAGCACATCACGTACACTACAGCAGTGGTCCCCAACCACCGGGCCGCGGCCCGGTACCGGGCCGCACAAGAATTTAAAAAAAAAATAATAATAATAATTTTTTTTTTTAATGAAATCAACATAAAAAACACAATATATACATTTATATCAATATAGATCAATGCAGTCTGCAGGGATACAGTCCGTAAGCACACATGATTGTATTTATTTATGTAAAAAAAAAAAAAAAAAAAAAAAAAAAAATTTTAAATACACCCCCCCCCCCCCCCCCCCCCCAAAAAAAGGTTGGGGACCACTGCACTACAGTACATACACTGTCTAGCTAGCTGTGTACAAACAGAACATGTAAATGTGGGCTGTAACATGATTGTTCATGTTTTTCAGTCAGTACAGATTGGTGTCGTATCACATTGGGTTGCGCATTACGAACTCAAACGCGTTTCGTGTTGACGTACCAATCGATAGCTTTTACGAATATGTGTTAGCATGCTAGAAAAAGAGTTCCTCAGTGTTCGCTCTTACAATAACAATGTCGCTGCAGTTTGGTTATTATTAGAGATGTCCGATGATATCGGACTGCCGATATTATCGCCCGATAAATGCTTTAAAATGTAATCCCGGAAATTATCGGCATCGGTTTCAACAAGTTCAATTTATGACTTTTTAAAACGCCGCTGTACGGAGTGGTACACGGACGTAGGGAGAAGTACAGAGCGCCAATAAACCTTAAAGGCACTGCCTTTGCGTGCCGGCCCAATCACATAATATCTACGGCTTTTCACACACACAAGTGAATGCCATGCACACTTAGTCAACAGCCATACAGGTCACACTGAGGGTGGCCGTATTAACAACTTTAACACTGTTACAAATGTGCGCCACACTGTGAACCCACACCAAACAAGAATGACAAACACATTTCAGGAGAACATCCGCACCGTAACACAACATAAACACAACAGAACAAATACCCAGAACCCCTTGCAGCACTAACTCTTCCGGGATGCTACAATATACACCCCCCGCTACCCCCCACCTCAACCTGAGAGCATGTCCCAAATTCCAAATTGCTGTTTTGAGGCATGTTAAAAAAAATAATGCACTTTGTGACTTCAATAATAAATATGGCAGTGCCATGTTGGCATTTTTTTCCATAACTTGAGTTGATTTATTTTGGAAAACCTTGTTACATTGTTTAATGCATCCAGCGTTACCAAAGTAGGCATAATAATGTGTTAATTCCACGACTGTGGGTTGACATCGGAATCGGTAATTAAGAGTTGGACAATATCGGAATATCGGATGCCGGCAAAAAAGCCATTATCGGACATCTCTAGTTATTATACATTATACACAGGTAATTAATTTGTAGGTGGTTTTTGAATGCATTTTTAAAGTGATTTAGAAATGATTGCTACCATTAACTGCATTGCTAGCCACCTAGAACGGGTTTATTTTTACATGTTAGAAAGCGAGGAAAAAAACAACCTTGTCTTCTTGCCTGTCATAATGATTGTGAACGATAGGCAAAATTCCAAAAAGAGTGCAGTTCCCCTTTAAGTGTGCTAACACAGTTACGCTACTGTGGGGCCTCTGTCATTTGTTGTGCACAAACATTGTTTTTAAAGTGCATCATTTTTTTTTTGATGACCCTAATAGATTCCCAGCGAATGAATGTGCAGTAGACGTTGACATTTAGGAGAAAAGTAAGCTTTGACTGAGACTCATTCAGAGCACTCGAGCGTTTAAAAAGAATAACTCTGCTGCGCTGTGAAGTCATTTAAACACCGTCTGTTCCTTCCCTTTTAAGTCCAAGTATCACTGCAGTCCTCTCCGGACCGCACCTTGCTAGGGAGGCTGGTAATATCCGTGCTGTACTGAAGTAAAACTTGCAAGAGTGTGCAAGCTGCATGATGAAATGCAAACACACTCCCAAGCCAGCAGTGGGTGAAAAGGACACCCTCTGAGGACTTTTTACATCTGTCATTTCCCTCCTTTGCCTCCAGCATTCTTTTCTACTTTCCTCCTTCCATCTTTTTTTTGATATCTGCTGACATTGCAGACTGTGCTGGTTTTACAGGACCACTTAGCAGTGAAACTCTCCGATTCTCTGCTTTATTTAACGCCTGATGGCAATGTGACAAGAACAACCACTTGTGATTCATTACGAAAACCTCGATAAGTTTGAAAGAGCGTCATGTATCAACCCAACTCTTTACGCGTTTCCTCAAATACATTGCATATTTGCTTGTTGCTAGGGAGAGTTCACAGGGCTCAATCGTAACTGACCCCAAACCAATGAAAACATTGCCGTAAACACCAGCCATACCCAATCTGATGATGAGTAACAAACTCAAATTTGTTTTAGCAATCAAGACTGTTTAAGCTGTCGCTGTCCTTCCTTGTGTGGACATTGTTGATTGTCATGTCATGTTCGGATGTACTTTGTGGACGCCATCTGCTCCACACGCTGTAAGTCTTTGCTGTCGTCCAGCATTCTGTTTTTGTCTACTTTGCAGCCAGTTCAGTTTTAGTTTCGTTTTTGCATAGCCTTCCCTAAGCTTCAATGCCTTTTCTTAGCGGCACTCACCTTTTGTTGATTTTTGGTTTAAGCATTAGATACCTTTTTTACCTGCACACTGCCTCCCGCTGTCGTCGAGTATTACACGGTTAATCTGCCGAGCTCGAGACAACACCGACGCTCAACAAAAGGCACATTTGCGGATTATAATTACTAGTTTGCAAAGAATATTTTTAACCCAAATAGGTGAAATTACATAAACTCCCACGGCACACCAGACTGTATCGGCACAGTGGTTGAAAAACACTGCGCTAGATGACGTCTTTGTCTAATTTGTATCATAGGCCGTGTCGCAAAACTTGGGGCGGTATAGCTCGGTTGGTAAAGTGGCCGTGCCAGCCACTTGAGGGTTCCAGGTTCGATCCCAGCTTCTACCATCCTAGTCACTGCCGTTGTGTCCTTGGGCAAGACACTTTACCCACCTGCTCCCAGTGCCACCCACACTGGTTTAAATGTAACTTAGATATTGGGTTTCACTATGTAAAGCGCTTTGAGTCACTAGAGAAAAAGCGCTATATAAATATAATTCACTTCACTAATTCACTTCTTTTTTGTGTGGACTTGTAGAACTGAGCTTTTTTGGTTGAATCATAAGAAATATGCAACATTCTGGAGCCTGCAATGCCTCAGACTGGAAGTCTCTCCAGAGAGTGGTGAGGACGTCGGAAAAGATCACCGGAACTCCTCTTCCTCCTATCCAGGAGATCGCAAAAAGCCGCTGCCTGACCAGGGCTCAGAAAATCTGCAAAGACTCCTCCCACCCCCACCAAGGACTGTTTTCACTGCTGGACTCTAGAAAGAGGTTCCGCAGCCTCCGAAGCAGAACCTCCGCGTTCTGTAACAGCTTCTTACCTCAGGCCGTAAGACTCTTGAACGCATCATAATAATCCCCTCAACTCCCCCCAAAATGGATTAACTCGCTGGAATAAAAAAGACAATATAACATACATCCATAAACGTGGATGCATATGAAAAAGTGCAATATATTTATCTGTACAGTAATCTATTTATTTATATATGCACCTTATTGCTTTTTTATCCTGCACTACCATGAGCTAATGTAACGAAATGTCGTTCTTATCTGTGCAGTAAAGTTCAAATTTGAATGACAATAAAAAGGAAGTCTAGTCTAGTCTAGTCAAGTCCAGTCTAGTATCGTGACATGGCCTAAAAACATCAAGATATTAATAAAAGGCCATATCGCCCAGCCCTAGCTTGAACATGAAGTGAATTAATTAACTCATATTATGTTCTACATATGGTGAATGTTCATATTCATCTTGGAGAAAGCAAACCTTCAAGTTTAAGTAAATTTCAGTTTGAGCACAATAAGTAAGATAAGGCCCCTTAGTTTGACATTTGCGGGTGGATTGGATCACTTCTCGTAGAAAAGAGGCCCTAATTGGGACTTCGGAATGCAAAAGTGATAACCATATCCTTGAAAGGAGACTACCTGTCTAGCTCAACGCCAACATTGAAGTTATGACTTAAAGCAGTTGTTTTCCAGACATCTCCTTTTATGGTCAGGATGTGCTCTCCTGACTTACACACACAGAGACAGGAAGGAGGAATATAAAACTGAAGGTTTGGCTTCTCCGAGTGAGGAATCCTCCATATTTGACCTGACCTCCTCCCAGGAACTGCAGTCCTGTGTAATGACACTCGCTTGTAATTAAGCAACTTTTGGTTCAGTAAAGCGTCTCCGACGTCTCGCTTGATCCGGCCACACTGCCATGACATCCTTCTGTCCGGACGAGAATGACTTAGACTTAGACTTAGACTTAGACTTAGACAAACTTTAATGATCCACAAGGGAAATTGTTCAACACAGTAGCTCAGTTACAATGATGGAAAGTGTAAGGATGGAAAGGACAATGCAGGTATAAATAGACTAATATAGCTATAAAAAAAATCTAACATATATACGAATATATACATAATATGTGTACAGAATAATTTATATACAGATATATTATATTATGTCTATAATATACACTACCGTTCAAAAGTTTGGGGTCACATTGAAATGTCCTTATTTTTGAAGGAAAAGCACTGTACTTTTCAATGAAGATAACTTTAAACTAGTCTTAACTTTAAAGAAATACACTCTATACATTGCTAATGTGGTAAATGACTATTCTAGCTGCAAATGTCTGGTTTTTGGTGCAATATCTACATAGGTGTATAGAGGCCCATTTCCAGCAACTATCACTCCAGTGTTCTAATGGTACAATGTGTTTGCTCATTGGCTCAGAAGGCTAATTGATGATTAGAAAACCCTTGTGCAATCATGTTCACACATCTGAAAACACTTTAGCTCGTTACAGAAGCTACAAAACTGACCTTCCTTTGAGCAGATTGAGTTTCTGGAGCATCACATTTGTGGGGTGAATTAAACGCTCAAAATGGCCAGAAAAAGAGAACTTTCATCTGAAACTCGACAGTCTATTCTTGTTCTTAGAAATGAAGGCTATTCCACAAAATTGTTTGGGTGACCCCAAACTTTTGAACGGTAGTGTATATACAATAAAAACCCATGACCATGTACAAGACCAGAAATACACTCCAGTCTGTAAAATGAAATCTATGCAAAATGTTGACCAAAGAACCGCCGTTATGTAGACCAGTGTTTTTCAACCTTTTTTCAGCCAAGGCACATTTTATGCGTTGAAAAAATGCGGAGGCACACCACCAGCAGGAAATCATTAAAAAACAAAGAACAGTTGACAATAAAAAGTCGTTGTCACAATTGTTGGATATGACTTTAAACCATAACCAAGCATGCATCACTATAGCTCTTGTCTCAAAGTAGGTGTACTGTCACGACCTGTCACATCACACCCTGACTTATTTTGAGGTTTTTGTGTAGTGTTTTAGTTCTTTTAGTTCTTGTCTTGCGCTCCTATTTTGGTGGCTTTTTGTCTTTTTTTTTTGTGGTATTTTCCTGTAGCAGTTTCATGTCTTCCTTTGCGCGATATTTCCCGCATCTACTTTGTTTTAGCAATCAAGAATATTTCAGTTGTTTGTAGCCGTCTTTGTGGGGACATTGTTGATTGTCATGTCATGTTCGGATGTACATTGCCTTTGCTCCACAGTAAGTCTTTGCTGTCGTCCAGCATTCTGTTTTTGTTTACTTTGTAGCCAGTTCAGTTGTAGTTTGGTTCTGCATAGCCTTCCCTAAGAAAGTTTTTTAAATCATTATGTGCTATCACAAATAAATGCTGGAGACAGCTTGTTCCTGCTCTGTACTAAACAATGAATCCATATTGGAAATGAATAAAAACAGCACCACCTGCTGGATTTTTCCCTGCTCCAAGTATACTGTTACCACCTTTCTCTTCTTATTCTTCCTCAAGGCTATGAATCTAGAGAGCAGATGGCGGTAAGCACCTACATACACAAACACACACACATGCATGCACACACACACAAACATGCACGCACACTCACACACACACACACACACATAAAAGGAGCAAGGCAGCGAGGGATAAAATAGGAAAAATAATAGAAGCTGTCACTCCAGTTGTGAAGAACAACAGCGGGAACACCACCAGACAAAAAGGATGCAGACAAAAGTACTGGGACACACCGCTCTTAGTCAATCATTCAATTTAAAGAGAGAGCTCTGAATAAAGCAAAGACCTCCGCCAAGGCTGAATAATCATGTCAGATGGTGAAAAATGCCTTCCCGTGAGTTTAGCAGCAGTCATTAAGTCATGTTGATGTCAATTATATTCCACTCCAGTCCTGCAGGTGGCGTTATGTGCATTGCAATGTGGTTTTGACAAAGATTGTTACGAAATTCCTGTTTCTGAAAGAAACTAGGGGTGCTGGATTAACACGTATGACATCATCCCGATAAATCCAATAACATCAAAAGATAGCCCTTATAACCAATTTTTCAAAAGAAAGCTCCATTTAGGTAAGGTATCCTGTACTGGGTTATAAGTGGGTTAGGGTGAGCAAATCTAGTGCTCCTTTTCTCCTACTAGTGCTGTAATACACACTAAAAAATGTTGGGTTAAAAAATAACCCAATTTTAACCCAACTGCTGGTTCAGAAAAGGACGAACCCCTTATATAAATGATTTTAACTCAACATTTTGGGTACATTTTTTTAACCCAACTTTTGCGCTGAATTATTTAGTTGAGTTATGATAACTTAATGTTGGGTTATTCCCAACCAAACTATTGGGTTAAACTATTTAACCCAAAAGTTGAGTTATGCTAACTCAATGTTGGTTGATTGATAACCCAACTATGGGGTTGAATTTATTTAACACAAAATCTGAGTTATGCTCATTACAAAGTTGGGTTATTCCAAACCCAACTATTGGGTTGCGCAATTTCGCGTTTCTTGACCCAATAGTTGGTTAGAAATTATACATTTTACTGCTGGTTTGTCCTACTCCTTCCCAACTTCTGATCAAAATTATTTGTATTCCATTAAAATATACTCAAAAGCAAGATATGAGTGACATTTTTTTTTTTTACAAGAATTTTACTGCGTGCATCGTTCTTGTGGACATCGGGGGAGGTACCTCTGGATTGGCAGACCGGGGTGGTGGTTCCTCTCTTTAAGAAGGGGAACCGGAGGGTGTGTTCTAACTATCGTGGGATCACACTCCTCAGCCTTCCCGGTATGGTCAATTCGGGTGTGCTGGAGAGGAGGCTACGCCGGATAGTCGAACCTCGGATTCAGGAGGAACAGTGTGGTTTTTGTCCTGGTCGTGGAACTGTGGACCAGCTCTATACTCTCAGCAGGGTCCTTGAGGGTGCATGGGAGTTTGCCCAACCAGTCTACATGTGTTTTGTGGACTTGGAGAAGGCATTCGACCGTGTCCCTCGGGAAGTCCTGTGGGGAGTGCTCAGAGAGTATGGGGTATCGGACTGTCTGATTGTGGCGGTCCGCTCCCTGTATGATCAGTGCCAGAGTTTGGTCCGCATTGCCGGCAGTAAGTCGGACACGTTTCCAGTGAGGGTTGGACTCCGCCAAGGCTGCCCTTTGTCACCGATTCTGTTCATAACTTTTATGGACAGAATTTCTAGGCGCAGTCAAGGCGTTGAGGGGATCTGGTTTGGTGGCTGCAGGATTAGGTCTCTGCTTTTTGCAGATGATGTGGTCCTGATGGCTTCATCTGGCCAGGATCTTCAGCTCTCGCTGGATCGGTTCACAGCTGAGTGTGAAGCGACTGGGATGAGAATCAGCACCTCCAAGTCCGAGTCCATGGTTCTCGCCCGGAAAAGGGTGGAGTGCCATCTCCGGGTTGCGGAGGAGACCCTGCCCCAAGTGGAGGAGTTCAAGTACCTTGGAGTCTTGTTCACGAGTGAGGGAAGAGTGGATCGTGAGATCGACAGGCGGATCGGTGCGGCGTCTTCAGTAATGCGGACGCTGTTTCGATCCGTTGTGGTGAAGAAGGAGCTGAGCCGGAAGGCAAAGCTCTCAATTTACCGGTCGATCTACGTTCCCATCCTCACCTATGGTCATGAACTTTGGGTTGTGACCGAAAGGACAAGATCACGGGTACAAGCGGCCGAAATGAGTTTCCTGCGCCGGGTGGCGGGGCTCTCCCTTAGAGATAGGGTGAGAAGCTCTGCCATCCGGGGGGAGCTCAAAGTAAAGCCGCTGCTCCTCCACATCGAGAGGAGCCAGTTGAGGTGGTTCGGGCATCTGGTCAGGATGCCACCCAAACGCCTCCCTAGGGAGGTGTTTAGGGCACGTCCGACCGGTAGGAGGCCACGGGGAAGACCCATGACACGTTGGGAAGACTATGTCTCCCGGCTGGCCTGGGAACGCCTCGGGATCCCCCGGGAAGAGCTGGACGAAGTGGCTGGGTAGAGGGAAGTCTGGGTTTCCCTGCTTAGGCTGCTGCCCCCGCAACCCGATCTCGGATAAGCGGAAGAAGATGGATGGATGGCATCGTTCTCCCAGGATGCAGACGGGACTCCAGAGGCAAGATGCAGGTAAGGAAATGATTTATTGTCCATAAATCAAGCGGGATACAAACAAACCAGCGTGCCGATAGCATGGGAAGCTAACGGAATAGCGAACAAGAAAAGCTTAGCATGTAAACAGGCAAACAAAAAAGCAAAGCTTAGCTCAGGATTTAAATCAGTGGCCGTCGTAACTGTCGCGTGGAAGCCAATAAGAAAGCCAGACTGAGTGTGGCGAAAAGCATAAGTAATAAGTAGCTCTCCGATTAGTGCCCAGGAGCAGGTGAGCGTCCCGAACACTAATCAGAGGCAGGTGAAAACAATCTGCAGTCATGGCAACTGAAACACAAACCCAGGGGTGCTCAAAACAGGAACTCAGGGAGTCAAAGAATAAACAAACATGATCCAATAATGTTAATGAGATTAATCCTTAATAAAATTCCCTTCAAGAAAAAAGTACTTTTTTAATTTAAAAAAAAATCCTTTTACCCAAAAATGTGATACTTAATGGAAAAAAAAACAAAAAATGGTTCATGGTTTAGAAAACCCAGAAATTGAGTTAAAATAATACCCTTATAACCCCAAAAATTGATTGCTCTTCATAAAAATAACTCAAAAATTTAGCCTAACACTCCCAACTCATAAATCGGGTTATCAAAATAACCCAGCATTTTTTTAGTGTGCAACCTTCCCCTGACCTCACTGCAAACAAACATGGCATTGAATGTGTGGGAGGTTTTAGAGGACGACATGTCAAATGTCCTGCAAACACCGCGACAAACACCGGTAGACAACATTCCCATTCAGCCTTTCCCGAGGTGCATGTCTGGAGGTGGGAGAAAACTGGAGTCACAGGGAGAACATGCAAACTCCACACAGAAACCCAGGACCTTCTCGCGCTGGCCACTGTACCACCGTGCTGTCCTGCACAAACTGCAGTTAAATGTAAATGATAATAGATATGAATAGGTTATTGGTATCGGCCTTGATACGCAGTAGGGCTGTGAATCTTTGGGTGTCCCACGATTCGATTCAATATCGATTCTTGGGGTCACGATTCGATTCAAAATCGATTTTTTTTTTCAATTCAACACGATTCTCGATTCAAAAACGATTTTTTTTCCCGATTCAAAAGGATTCTCTATTCATTCA
The DNA here is from genome assembly GCF_033978785.1 of Entelurus aequoreus. Classification (NCBI taxonomy): domain Eukaryota; kingdom Metazoa; phylum Chordata; class Actinopteri; order Syngnathiformes; family Syngnathidae; genus Entelurus; species Entelurus aequoreus. The sequence continues at coordinate 46,370,999 of NC_084746.1, read as the reverse complement.
ATACATAGATTTCAGCAGGATCTAGCCCAGTCTGCTGACATGCAAGAAGAGTAGTAGATTTTTGTAAAAAGCTTTTATAATTGTAAAGGACAAAGTTTTATCAACTGATTGCAATAATGTAAATTTGTTTTAACTATTAAATGAACCAAAAATATGACTTATTTTATCTTTGTGAAAATATTGGACACAGTGTGTTGTCAAGCTTATGAGATGTAATGCAAGTGTAAGCCACTGTGACACTATTGTTCTTTTTTATTTTTTATTTTTATAAATGTCTAATGATAATGTCAATGAGGGATTTTTAATCACTGCTATGTTGAAATTGTAACTAATATTGATACTGTTGTTGATAATATTAATTTTTGTTTCACTACTTTTGGTTTGTTCTGTGTCGTGTTTGTGTCTCCTCTTAATTGCTCTGTTTATTGCAGTTCTGAGTGTTGCTGGGTCGGGTTTGGTTTTGGAATTGGATTGCATTGTTATGGTATTGCTGTGTATTGTTTTGTTGGATTGATTAATAAAAAAAATAAAAATAAAAATAAAAAAATAAAAATTTAAATCGATTTTTTTAAAATGAGAATCGATTCTGAATCGCACAATGTGAGAATCGCGATTCCAATTCGAATCGATTTTTTCCCACACCCCTAATACGCAGGAAGTTATCTGTATCATATCGGCTTGAAAAAAAAAAATAGTGACTCTCGTAAAAACATGATTCCCTGCTTTGTTCTCTGACCCAGAATACCTACTCACTGTTCTCCTTTGACTTACTGTAGCTGTCCCAATACTTTTGCCCTTCTAAGTGTCACATCAGCACATTGCCATCAATCAGGCGACTGCACGGTGGCGGTCACACAACGTAAACTTGCAGGAACAGTCAGCAGTGACCGCATTAAGTTTCAATCAGCGCCAACGTGACTCGTGTCACCGCGCCGTGTCGCCTGGAAAACAATGATGATGACGATGTCGACGCTTAAAATGTGAAGAAATTATTTGCCAAAGTGACTTACTGACAGAAACGTTTTGGGAAAGTGTTGTTGGACTGGTCTGCTGAGTGGTTTCTAATCGAGCTCACTCATCAAGTTACTGCTGCTGTTGTTTTGACTTTAAAGGTAAAGTCATTACATTTGAAAAAGAGTGATTCATACTGTACTATCTGCAACAAATTTACAGTGAAAACTATATACTGTTAAATTTTCACTTATAAAACATCATAATTAACTCAACTACCGGAATGGTAAAAATGATGAAAATGCTTTTTATCAGACAGTGCCAATATTGCTTCCTTCCCGAGCAAAATGGTTAAAGCTCGGATGGGTCATACTAATACTATACCAGGGGCCGTACTTATCAAGCTTCTTAGAATTACTCCTAAGAAGTCTGCTAAGAGTTGACTTAAGAGTAAATAAATTCTTCGCTGAAAGCTTCACTTAAAAGTTAGTTATCAAGCGTCTTACTCACACTTTCAGCGAAGTGTAGGACTGAATCTTAAGTGTCACACTCAGAGCTGAATTACGACATTACTATGTGCCGTAAACGGAATTTTAGGTGACGTCATTTCTGTGTCCATAGAAATTACCAATTACGGAAGGGAATCCGTTGTCTAAGAATAAAGAAATATCTTTAAGTGGACAATGGGAGTGTATATTTTGACAATAAACTACAAAATAATACAAAACAAACTAGTCCCCGCCGGCACTCACGCTACCGCTCCCTCTCTTCTATCGCCCACACACTCACTGACGTCACTCACCTCACGGCCACACACATACGCTACTGTCATAACATTTTCTTTCCAATTCATTAATTAGGCAACTAATTTGAAACTGGTGTGGGTGGCTCTATATATACTAGCCCACTGCAGCCACATGCAGAAATCAACAAAGAATCGAAAAGTATTAAATCTGTGACAAAAATAATATCCGCTCTGTCTAAACGATACCGTTTGATCAGCTGCTCGTCATCAAAAAAAATTGTTCCGTTCCCTGAACGTTCGCGCACGTCTCTCTCGCCTCAGTGCCATCCCCTGCTGGCAACTCCTAACCACTTAAGACACCTCTGAAGGTCTCTTAAATATCGTGGAGAGTAGGAGTGATTCTTAGACTTAAGAACGTTGATAAAAAGCTTTTATTCTTAAGTTTGAAAGTAGGACTACATTTCGCAAATTCTCAGGACTTAAGTGTAAAATGGCACTCCAAGAAGCTTGATAAGTACGGCCCCTGGTATTTTTACTGTCGATATTTCTATCATATAAAAGTACCAAATGTGCCAGTGTAATGCCTGGTTCACTCCCCGCTTTCGGTCCACCCGGCACTCCAACCTGGGTCGATTTTGAGGAAAAAAAACGAATTGCCGTTTTTCTCTGTAAAATTGTGATTGCGTTTCGATTTGCGATTGTTGTATTTTATACATAAAAATGCATAAAAGTGTGAAAATAAGTGAAAGAAGACCTGTCACCTTTAGACTGTCAATCAACCTATTCTAGTCTCAAGGTGCCACACAGAACAGTAGGCAAAAATGTACCGTATTTTCCGGAGTATAAGTCGCTCCGGAGTATAAGTCGCACCGGCCGAAAATGCATAATAAAGAAGGAAAAAAACATATATAAGTCGCACTGGAGTATAAGTCGCATTTTTGGGGGAAATTTATTTGATAAAACCCAACACCAAGAATAGACATTTGAAAGGCAATTTAAAATAAATAAAGAATAGTGAACAACAGGCTGAATAAGTGTACGTTATATGAGGCATAAATAACCAACTGAGAACGTGCCTGGGATGTTAACGTAACATATTATGGTAAGAGTCATTCAAATAACTATAACATATAGAACATGCTATACGTTTACCAAACAATCTGTCACTCCTAATCGCTAAATCCCATGAAATCTTATACGTCTAGTCTCTTACGTGAATGAGCCAAATAATATTATTTGATATTTTACGGTAAAGTGTTAATAATTTCACACATAAGTCGCTCCTGAGTATAAGTCGCACCCCCGGCCAAACTATGAAAAAAAAAACGCGACTTATAGTCCGAAAAATACGGTACTTACAAAAATATTTGGCTTTATGCAGACAGGCTTAGCTAGTTTGTGTACATCATGCTGTTAATCTGACGAAATAACAACAAAAATCTATACAGCAAGCACCAAGTAATGCGATCATAATATTTAATAATGCTGCAAGTAACCATTTTAACTTATGTACACTTTTATATCCCATTACTGTAAAATTGTTTACCATTGTACTGCAATCGGGAAGTAAATAACGTTATCCTAAATAAATAAACATAAAATGGATCTTCATCTCAGTAAGCAAAAATTTTACTTAAATAAAAATTGAACATCCTAAAGTGCATGTTTTTTTTGCCATTTGGATAAAACTATGTTTGTTGTCTTTGTTGTTGTTGTTGTTGACAATCACGCATTCTCGCTCGTTCGTCCATGTTGATGGGCTCATATTGCCCATCAGATTTGAAGCTGAAATATTACCACAACGGGACATTTGGCGTTGTAATTATATTTTTTACTCTTAATTTGTGCTACTTTGCGGAACTTCCTACTAGCGAGTCGCGGGTAGTGAGGTGTGAATCCTGTGTGTGTAAGCCATAAGCAGTGTTGCCAGCTCCTCAGTAGGGAAAGTAGCTATCGGCTGTCCTAAAAGGCGTTACATTTATTTTAGCGTGACAGCGAAGAAAAATGTTTATTTAAAATTACATCTCGCTTTGTAAGGCAGGGCGGGAATCGCAGAAGCTTTGTGCATGTGCAAATCATTAGCAGTCTTGACTTTGAGTCCTGAGGGTCTTTGCTGCAGTTATCCTGAGGCCCTGTGAGTGCTTTGGGACGGGGGAGGGGCTCTCGAGAGCACGCATCACTGCTTGTAGAGGATAGTAACGGCAGCGTACTTTCACAAGAAAAGTCTCCAATAACATTGGAAAAAGTCGCTATTGTTTTGGAACGGATTTGGAAAGTCGCCCGATTTAACGACAAAGTTGCCAAGTTGTTGAGCCTAGTCTATAAAATCCGCTACACCTCCCTGATACCGAAGTACATGTCAAACTACTTCCATAGCGTAAATGACCGCCATAACCACAACACCAGGGGGAGCTCCACGAACCACGTTAAACCCAGATTCCGATCTAACCAAGGTCTTAACTTATTCTCCTTCTATGCACATCAATATGGAATGCACTCCCAACAGGTGTAAAAGAAAGTGCATCTTTACCCTCCTTCAAAACCGCACTACAAGACCACCTCCAGGCAACTACAACCCTAGACTAACACCCTCCCCCCACCACATCCCACCTCCCCGGATTGTAAATAATCAAATGTAAATAATCAAATGTATATACTTGTTCTTATGCTTTCTGAGCTCACTATGTCCACTGCTCGCTGTACATATCCTACCAAGTCAGACCTACACTGTTACAATGTCCATTTCTCAGATGATATAATTGTTGATGACTGAAGTGCTGATATCAACCAAACCTAACCCCCTCGCCCCAACCCCCTCCACATCCTACCCCTCGGATTTTAATAATGTAAATAATTCAATGTATATACTCTGATGATTAACTTGTGTGATGACTGTATTATGCTGATAGTATATATTTATACCATGAAATCCGACTTAAACAAGTTGAAAAACTTATTCGGGTGTTACCATTTAGTGGTCAATTGTACGGAATATGTACTGTACTGTGCAATCTACTAATAAAAGTCTCAATCAATCAATCAAAGTCTAGAAGTTCTGCTCTCCGCCCACCGAGACAAAGACTGTGAATGACTGTAAAGACGGCTTACTCTGTTCAGTTAATTCTATTGTTAAATAAATGCGCTCAGGTGCTGAGTTTGATATGCACGCTCGGACCTCTTTGTCGCTGTTTGAAGAGAGTGATGAAGAAACAAACGGACCAGCAAAGTATTTCAACTTCATTTTCATTTATCGTTGGATTGATTGGCTTTTGACTCAGGCCAAGCCACCATCAAAACTTTTTACAAGATGCAACTAGTGTTTGTTTTTAGGGTGCTGGCTGCCTCCACTGCAGCGCACACAAACATGCTGTTTCCTTAAACACTTTTGATTGGCCAAGAGGCGAAGGATGCGAGACTCAACAATTCTGATTGGGAGATGTGGTAGAAAAGTCTGAGTCTTAAACAGGAACAATAGAGAGTTGGTTACAAGAGTTTATTCACTTGTAAGCAAATAGTACAGTCGGATTGAATTCATATGATTACACAGACAATGTCTCAGAGACGTTGGTTGGTACTTCTGGTGAAGGGATTCAGGAAATGTCCACGCCCGTATCGGTCCACAGCATCTACTTATAGCCTTCGTGGTCTGCATCTAACAAAACAACAACATATACAACTGTCCAATGTTCTAATATCACCCCACCAAACGAACTAGTACTGTCAAGGTGACCTGACCTCTTATGTGTCATGTCCTTCCCAATGCATTTCAGTTGAGGGGTAACCCTAGGGCAAATTTTCTACTACACAAACATGTCCATCACTCAAATGCCGGTGATGGCAAGGGGGAAAAAAACCCTCTTCTCTTGTGGTTTTGGTAATCGCACAAACCTCCATGTCGATTTGATGTCAATTAAACTCGCAGCCCTAGAGTCACGGCTTCAAGCTGTCAACACGGTGTACAGTACTATAGCTCTTAAGGTTGTCAGGGAGAGAGACCCAGCCACACTGGCTGCCCTCCGTTACACTCAACCCCTAAACCTCACTGTCATCCAGTTCACGGCATCAATGTGACCCGCCTGGTTCAGTTCCCACTTCAGGTCTGGGCAGGACTTGAACCTGGGTCCTCCTTAATGAGAGTTGTGCGTGCTAGCTGCCAGCTAAAAGCCTGTGCTGTCAACTTGGCGTCCGGCACTAGTTCCTAAGAGTGTCAGGGAGTAAGGTTTACCAACGTACACATGGCCTTGCCATGCTGGCTGGACTCCGTTAAACCAGGACATGATCCACACAACTTCCATGAGTGGCATTAGTGTTGTGCGGGGCGTCGTGGTTGAGATGGTAAAGCGTCCATCTAGAATTTTAAGGGTTCCTGGTACAAATCCAGCTTTCGCCATCCGAGTCACGGTCATTGTGTCTTTGGGCAAAACACTTTACCCACCTTGCTCCCATTGATGCTTCTAACGGTGTATGAATGTGTAATTGAATGTGTAGAAGCATTTAAGTCCCGTCTTAAAACTAATGTCACGACGCGGAGTCGAACCCACGTTTCCTCAGCAACTGGAGCTGCCGGCACCTCCGCTGACAGCGCGCTCAGACACGCCCCTGCTCGCGCTGAGCGCAGCACGCCCACGCAGCAACGAGCCTGCAGACAATCTGTAATTAACACACCTGGACTTGATGAGAGGGAGCTGCAGAAAGACCAGCGGACCCGAGGAACCTTTGCCAGAACGTCGCTAACCTTCCAGTAAGCATCACGTCTGGCATTCCTTCCCCTGTGCTTTGCTCGCCTTTTCTTTGCTCTATCTCTCCATGTCTCTCTGGTTCATGTCTCTTGTGTTTTCCACGGTGACTCCCCTGTCTTCCGTGATCGTGACTCGCCACTCGACTCGACATCCATCCGGATTCCTGACTGCCCTCCTCGATCCACGACCTCCCTGCTCAGACCCAGACCACGCTGCCTCGCTCCTGCCCTCGACCTCTTGCCTGTCCACGAACTGCCTCTTCGCCTTGCCCCTCTTGATTCGACGAAGGATGCAACCAACACTCACAGACAACAACCCCTGGTAACATTTACATTATTAATATTACACACACTCATTCACTTAGAGTAGCATACACACTCGCCTCCTTCCCTCCTCAGTACACAACTAATTTGTATACTCTAGCCTTTAAATAGACCTCCCTTTTAGACCAGTTGATCTGCCGTTTCTTTTCTGCTCTGCCCCCCTCTCCCTCGGTTCGGTGGCCACGGATGAAGCGCTGGCTGTCCAAAGTCGGGACCTGGGGTGGACCGCTCGCCTGTGCATCGGTTGGAGACGTCTCTGCGCGGGATAGTCTCCTGCTGGCCCCACTATGAACTGGACTCTCACTATTATGTTAGATCCACTATGGACTGGACTCTCACAATATTATGCTAGATCCACTCGACGTCCATTGCACCGGTCGCCCGAGGGGTGGGGGTCCCCACATCTGCGGTCCTTTCCAAGGTTTCTCATTGTCCCATTGCGTTGAGTTTTTCCTTGCCCTGATGTGGGATCTGAACCGAGGATGTCGTTGTGGCTTGTGCTGCCCTTTGAGACACTTGTGATTTAGGGCTTTATAAGAATGTTTGGTGGTGGTCATAGAGACCCGAGACGCAAATTGGCAGCTTCGTCCACAGTCTACGGCAGGGCAGCTGTGGCAACAAATGTAGCTTACCACCAACCATGTGTGAATGTGGAGTGAATGAATGATGGGTTCTCATTTCTCACTGTACAGTGCTTTGGAAAGCGCTTCATAAATCTAATCCATTATTATTTTGTGGATCACGTCCTGGTCTGGTGGAAGCAGGTGCACAAACAACCTAAAACAACTGATTGTGGCTTCCCCAGTCTCTGTGAGCACTCTTCAGACTTAATAAATCCACATTCCCTCCATGACCTTGACGAGAGCAAACTGTTTTCATGGCCTGCGCTTATTTCCATAAGTGAGTGTAGAGAGGAAATATGACGGGGATTTATCCTCACTTGCCAGGCTGCATCACAAAGGAGCCTCTCAGCCACACAAAGCTTTGTGGGGCTCCTAAAGCAAAGAAGCAGTGGAGCGCCACCAGGTTGTTGATTTCTTCTCTCCTTCTCCCGTTCTTCATGTTGGAGGAGCTGAAGGACTCTTGATGAGCGCTGAGGTTTAATGGACTGAAGCTAATGTTCCCCTCAAGCCTCCACAGCTTAAACAAGCAACTCTTTTAAGAGGCAGCAACCACTTTAGAAGGAACCGGACTTTCAGCCCCCAGCATGCCAATGATTGTAAGATTAGAGGTTCTCCTTAGATACAGTACCACCTCCTGGCTCTTTAAAGGCCTACTGAAAGCCACTACTACCGACCACGCAGTCTAATAGTTTATATATCAATGATGAAATCTTAACATTGCAATACATGCCAATACGGCCGGGTTAACTTATAAAGTGACATTTTAAATTTTCCGGGAAACTTCCGGTTGAAAACATCTAGGTATGATGACGTTTGCGCGTGACGTCAATGGTTGAAGCGGAAGTATTCGGACACATTGTATCCCAATACAAACAGCTCTGTTTTCATCGCAAAATTCCACAGTATTCTGGACATCTGTGTTGGTGAATCTTTTGCAATTTGTTTAATGAACAATGGAGACTGCAAAGAAGAAAGCTGTAGGTGGGATCGGTGTATTAGCGGCTGGCTGCAGCAACACAACCAGGAGGACTTTGAGTCGGATAGCAGACGCGATATCCGACGCTAGCCGCCGACCGCATCGATGATCGGGTGAAGTCCTTCGTCGCGCCGTCGATCGCTGGAACGCAGGTGAGCACGGGTGTTGATGAGCAGATGAGGGCTGGCGTAGGTGGATAGCTAATGTTTTTAGCATAGCTCTATCGCGGTCCCGTAGCTAAGTTAGCTTCAATGGCGGTACAGCATTAACCGTGTGGTTACAGGTCCAGAGTTTGGTAGTATTGTTGATCTTCTGTCTATCCTTCCAGTCAGGGGCTTATTTCTTTTGTTTCTATCTGCATTTAAGCACAATTCTATCACGTTAGCTCCGTAGCTAAAGTGCTTCGCCGATGTATTGTCGTGGAGATAAAAGTCACTGTGAATGTCCATTTTGCGTTCTCGACTCTCATTTTCAAGGGAATATAGTATCCGAGGTGGTTTAAAATACAAATCCGTGATCCACAATAGAAAAAGGAGAGTGTGTGGAATCCAATGAGCCCTTGTACCTAAGTTACGGTCAGAGCGAAAAAAGATATGTCATGCACTGCACTCTAGTCCTTCACTCTCACATTCCTCATCCACGAATCTTTCATCCTCGCTCAAATTAATGGGGTAATCGTCGCTTTCTCGATCCGAATCGCTCTCGCTGCTGGTGTAAACAATGGGGAAATGTGAGGAGCCTTTCAACCTGTGACGTCACGCTACTTCCGGTACAGGCAAGGCTTTTTTTTATCAGCGACCAAAAGTTGCAAACTTTATCGTCGATGTTCTCTACTAAATCCTTTCAGCAAAAATATGGCAATATCGCGAAATGATCAAGTATGACACATAGAATGGATCTGCTATCCCCATTTAAATAAGAAAATTACATTTCAGTAGGCCTTTAAACTATTTTTTATTGTATTTTGTTTGCGATTGAGGTTGAACACCCTTCTCATCATCACCATCAGCATGCCAGATTAGAAGGAACTCCAGAATTCAACAGAATTCCAGAAGATGAATGAAAACCTGACTTCCTCTCATTGTCCGGTTTGTGCCAGTAAGTGCAGGTGAGCCAGCATGGCTATTACCGCACCTGTGTACGGTTTAACGTAGCAGCACGACATCACACAGCAACAGTAAAATGATAAACCACAGTAAAATTCCAGAAAGTTAATATCATCGTTTCTAATTTTACGACGATTACGATTACTTACGACACTTTGAAAAACGCACAGTGCACTGCAAAAAGTCAGTGTTGAAAAACAAGAAAAAAATAAATAAAAATTAGGGGTATTTTGTTTGAACTACGCAAAATTATCTGCCAATAGAACAAGAAAATTCGGCTTGTCAAGACTTTCCAAAACAAGTAAAATTAGCTAACCTCAATGAACCCAAAAATACCTTAAAATAAGTATATTCTCACTAATAACAAGTGCACTTTTCTTGGTAGAAAAAAAAGAGACCTTTTTGCTCAATATGTTGAACAATATTCTTAAATTAAGTAACTTCTAGTGCCATTATCTTGACATAATGATAAGCGCTCGGCATTACATTTCTTGAAACCAGCAAACTTATACTAAAAACTAGTTAATTTTTCTTAATGGAAAGGCAACAAGGCAACCGCTTGTTACTCTCGGGGTCTCCTAGCCGCTCAGGCAAATCATATGCTCTAAAAATGCATTTTTCCATGGATAACATGACGCTCCAGCCCCTGACCACTTGCCTGTCCCCGGACCTCCGAGCCTGCCTTGCCCTTTCTCGACTCCCGCACCTGTCTCAACACGCGCCTCCAACAACTCCCGGTAACACTCAACATATATTCGCTTCACATAGTCTCACCACACATCTTTGGATTAGTTACACACATCATTCCTTTGTATTAATAAATAATACGCTTCAAGCTAAGCGACGTCCCTGTCTCCATGCCGTCTCCTTCTCCCCTGTACTGTTGCACATACACTGAGAAAAGGTTCGTAGACCAAAGTATATTTTTTTATTACCAAGAGTGAACTACGTTCTGGCGCTGGATCTTCGGGTCCGCTGGTCTTTATCTGTGGTTTGTAAATCGAAAAGTCTGTACAATATGGGGTTATAAATTGAGGTGATGGCATTACCTATCTGTTGGATCAAAACATTAAAAATGGTGATTTACCACCCTCAATAGCCGACATCTGGGCTATGTGGCGTGGGGGAAGAATTAGCTAATTTGTTGCAAGTCACCATTAGAAAGGAGAGAAGAAGATCAATATTGTCATCGGTCCTTTTGCTGAGATTTAATTGATCATAACCCCATGTTGGTAAGACGTAGCAGCGTGTTAAAAAGACAGATGGATGGAAGAGTAAACAGAAGGCTCAGCTAACAAAAGCAAAGGTGCATGTCTAACTAAAAGAGAGCACAGTGATTAAAACAAAAAACCTGGACAAAAAAAACTGCTCAACTGAGGTATGAGGTTGAGGCAGACAGCAAGGCACTGCAGGAAGACACAAAAGGAAGTTCAAAGTCTTTCCCGAAAGGGTTGGAATCCCAAAAAAGCGAGCTTAGAAGCACAACCGCAGGAATGGTGAGGGTAGGTGCAGAGGAGTTGATTGAAAGCCAGGAGTAGAAGAAGCAGGACATTTGTGACCAAACAATACGGGTGACTAGCTGTAGACCCAGCTGAGTTAGACACCTCCACACAGTACAGTAGTTACTTAAAATGAGGCAGGTGGGCCCTGTTGCTACGTCCAACTAGGACACACGTGTCAAACTCAAGGCCCGGGGGCCAGATCTGGCCCACCACATCACCCCGGAAGGGTGGAAATAATATGTGTTAATAAAGGACCTTTTCTTTTCTTAATAAATGTTTTACAAAAATAAACGTACTGTGTGCAATTACATATATTTACACTTTAATTATCTCTAATAATAAAACACAATATCATATCATCATATACTTCAAAACAATGTTATTGTTCAAATAAAGATAAACACTTAAATATCTGCTTGACTTATGATTTCAAAGCAAGTAATCCAACAAACTGTTCATGTAAAAATTTTACAGTAACATTTTTTTTACAGTAAAATCCACTTCCAATATAGAGTAATAATACACTATAAAACACAACAGCTGTAGATTTTACAGTATAAAAATGTGCATGAATTTTTACCTTAAAAAAAACATTCCATTTAATTTAATTCCATGTATTTGTTCATTTTATATGCTGTATTACGGTAAAATTGTACAAGATCCTAAAGATCATTAAGATGATCTTGTACAAGATCCTAAAGATGATTTAAAAAATGCTTGCATACATAAAAAAGACATACCCATCCATCCATCCATCCATCATATTTTATATATAGACATTTATATTCATACCGTAAATTGTTCTCTGTTAAAAGCGGCCCTCTGAGGGCAACCATAACTGCTGGCCCTCAATAAATACGAGTTTGACACGCCTGAACTGGGAGATTAAAATCAAAGCACAAAACAGGAAACATGTGAAAAATAGAAATAAACTAAAGACATAACATGACAGTGATCGTCATTGCAGAAAAGTGTGCAAGGATAGCACTAGTCGGGTCGGCAACCCGCGGCTCTAGAGCCGCATGCGGCTCTTTAGCGCCGCCCTAGTGGCTCTCTGGAGATTTTTCAAAAATGTATGAAGAATGGAAAAAGATGAGGGGAAAAAAAATCAATTTTTTTGTTTTAGTATGGTTTCTGTAGGAGGACAAACATGACACAAACCTCCGTAATTGTTATAAAGCACACTGTTTATATTAAATATGCTTCACTGATTCAAGTATTTGGCGAGCGCCGTTTTGTCCTACTTATTTTGGCGGTCCTTGAACTCACCGTATAGTCTGTTTACATGCATAACTTTCTCCGACTTTCTAGGACGTGTTTTATGCCACTTCTTTTTCTGTCTCATTTTGTCCACCACACTTTTAACGTTGTACATGAGTGCACAAAGGTGAGTTTTGTTGATGTTATTGACTTGTGTGAAGTGCTAATCAGACATATCTGGTCACTGCATGACTGCAAGCTAATCGATGCTAACATGCTATTTAGGCTAGCTATATGTACATATTGCATCATTATGCCTCATTTGTAGCTATATTTGAGCTCATTTAGTTTCCTTTAAGTCCTCTTAATTAAATTTACATCTCATGACACATGTAATATGGCTTTTAATTTTTTGCTGCTCCAGACAGATTTGTTTTTGTTTTTTTTGGTCCAATATGGGTCTTTCAACATTTTGGGTTGCCGACCCCTGCACTAGTCTGTTCAAGTTTACAGAGACTAATTCCACAGTGTACACACTAGTATATTTATTGAAGTGCACTTATACAATTCAATTCAATTTAAGATGCAATAGAAAATGGATGGATGGTCTGCTTTTTTACAAAGTGGCATCACTAACTAGTGGCCAAGCATGTACATTACATCGTTTTAACTCGTTATTTTAATGGAACTCTTCGACAATGTTGTCCTCTTACAGTCACGGTTAAAAGTTTACATACACTTGTAAAGAACATAATGTCATGGCTGTGGCCAAACAGCTCCATTTTTGTTTCATCTGACCACAGAACTTTCCTCCAGAAGGTCTTATCCTTGTCCATGTGATGTCAGATAAAACAAAAATTGAGCTGTTTGGCCACGATACCCAGAAATATGTTTGGAGGAGAAAAGGAACACCATCCCTACCGTCAAGCATGGTGGTGGTAGTATTATGCTCTGGGCATGTTTTGCTGCCAATAGAACTGGTGCTTTACAGAGAGTAAATGGGACATTGAAAAAGGAGGATTACCTCCAAGTTCTTCAGGACAACCCAAAAACATCAGCCCGTACGCAGTTGGGTGTTCCAACAGGACAATGACTCCAAACACACGTCAAACAGTGGTAAAGGAATGGCTAAATCAGGCTATAATGAAGGTTTTAGAATGGCCTTCTCAAAGTCCTGACTTAAACCTGTGGACAATGCTGAAGAAACAAGTCCATGTCAGAAAACCAACACATTTAGCTGAACGGCACCAATTTTGTCAAGAGGAGTGGTCAAAAATTCAACCAGAAGCTTGTGGGTGGCTACCAAAAGTGCCTTATTGCAGTGAAACTTGCCAAAGGACATGTAAGCAAATATTAACATTGCTGTATGTATACTTTTGACCCAGCAGATTTGCTCACATTTTCAGTAGATCCATAATAAATTCATTAAAGAACCAAACTTCATGAATGTTTTTTGTGACGAACAAGTATGTGCTCCAATCACTCTATCACAAAAAAATAAGAGTTGTAGAAATGATTGTAAACTCAAGACAGCCATGACATTATGTTCTTTACAAGTGTATGTCAACTTTTGACCACAAATGTATGTCAGTCCTTGTCAAATAGTGGGGCAGGCCCGTCTCGGGGGAGACGATGCCCTGTTAGAATAATTATGTTTAAGTTATCACACAACTCTTATGCTTAAAGGCCGTTGCTATAGTTATTAGCTATTGTGCTCGAGTTAGACTTTTGTATCTGTGCAAGGACAAAACTTCTTGTCTGAGGGGTGCCCTCAGCCGCAGATGTTATCTTTGTTTTAGCCCGCTAACAGCCAAGGACTTCAAGGACCTCAACGAAGATAAGATGACAGCACGCAGACGAAGCAGAGACAAGGCAATCGCAAGGCCCCAGCACATTCCGTCACGTATTGTGCGTACTGGATTGATTGATTGATTGAAACTTTAATTAGTAGATTGCACAGTACAGTACATATTCCGTACAATTGACCACCAAATGGTAACACCCGAATAATTTTTTCAACTTGTTTAAGTCGGGGTCCACGTAAATCAATTCATGGAGCTGCTTTGCATGATATATGTGGCCACTCCTTTTAGAGGCGGACTCAGTGATGTTGACCTGGGGAACTCCAGAATAAATAGAGGGACGCAGGAGCTGTACCTTAGAGCGTAGGGCAGGGGGCGGCAACCTTTACCACTCAAAGAGCCATTTTGGCAAGTTTCACAAATTAAAGAAAGTAATGGGAGCCACAAAAAAAAATTTAAAATTTAAAATGAAAAACACCGCATACAAAGCTTACATGCTTTGTGCTATGTTAACCAGGGGTCTCCGATACATGCACCGGCACGCACTTTAATGTGGAAATTTGATGTTAGTGCAGCCCGCGAGTTTTGAATGAATGTCGCTTGATACTTGCCAACCCTCTCATTATTCCCGGGAGATTCCCGAACATCAGTCTGCCCTAACAGTGTACCTGCTCGACCACAAGTGGAATGCAGCTTTAGCTTGCTCACGTAAGAGACAGCAAGGCGTACTAACTCAGCAGCCACACATCTTACACTGACGGTACCAATACCCAGAATCCCATGCAGCCCTAACTCTTCCGCTCAACCAACGCACGGAGAGGGGGGGGTTGATGTGTGGGGGGATTTGGTGGTAGCGGGGGTGTATAATGTAGACCGGAAGAGTTAGGGCTGCATGGGATTCCTGGTAATGGTTGTGTTGTGTTTATGTTGTGTTACGGTGGGATGTTCTCCAGAAATGTGTTTTTCATTCTTTTTTGGTGTGGGTTCACAGTGTGGCGCATATTTGTAACGTAACAATGTTAAAGCTGTTTGATACGGCTACCGTCAGTGTAAGCTGTGTGGCTGATGAGTAAGTATGCTTTGCTGTCTCCTGTGTGTGCAAGTAATAACAACATGCAACATGTGGCTGGACTGGCACGCTGTATGTAAATGCTATAGAGGACAATTACTGCAGTGCAATTAGGGCACGCCCTTTATTTAGTAATTAGAGTGTAAATAGGATTATTTTTTCCCTGGGAGTACTCTATGAGAGACACTGAGATCCATAAATCTCCTGGGAAAATCGGGGGGGTCGGCATGTATGTAGCTGAGCCGCATCAGAGTGGTCAAGGAGCCGCATGCGGCTCCGGAGCCGCGGGTTGCCGACCCCTGGCGTAGGGCGAGACTGTGACTAAGTGTGCAGCTCCATGCGTTCTCCTCATGAGCTAAATTGAACTCTGCATGATTCCTTGCTTCTTGTCTGTTTAATAGACGTCATCAGTGTTTGAACCTGACATGCGATGCCCGGTGTGTGACCTGGGGAACATACTTTATATGCCGTACTAGAATATGATGAAGTCTATGTCGCGCATGGCTTCACTGAGACTACGATGGGAGACGCGGAAATACAGGTGTGTTGTTTTCTTTAATGTTAATAGCGATGCAAAGTTATGCAGATGTGTACTTAAAACAATTTTATAGACAAATGATACTGTTTATAGTCACGGTGGAGAGTGGGCAAGTGCGCCATATTTTCTTATTCCTCGGGTGGGAGCAACAGAATATAATAGAGACGCGCCGTTTTAAGTGCGCTGCTTTACTTTGAATGTCACGTATCGCCATCGCGCAAACAGCTTTTAACCGCCACTGCGGGAGGCCTCCGCCGCTCACCTCAGGCGTAAAGGAACGCGAGGCTCCGCCATTAAATCCCAAATGGAAACAAGCAGGGGGAACCCCGTAAAGAAAACCCGCGGGCGTCGGCACGCCAAATGGGCTCGACTCGCGACGCTATTATCCGTCATTAGCCCGGGATTAAAGCAATTTGGTCTTGTTGGAGTTATCTGTCAGCGGGGGCGGCTGGTGTGGAGATGAAATGCAAACAGAAAGTGAGATCATAGGTGACGATGACCGCAGCACTTAGTGTGTGTGTGTGTGCGTGTGCGTGTGTGTGTGTGTGTGTGTGTGTGTGTGTGTGCGTGCGTGTGTGTGTGTGATCAACGTCTTTGTAGATAAAGCTTTTCATTCTGCAGCACGTGAATAAATGACACATCAGAAGCCCTCTGCTGTGAGAATGTATTTATATCGTTCTCTCATGGCTGATTGTACTGTGCAAGATCACTATTGATTTTGAATGCAAGTATTCAAGTTAGCGACTATAAAGTCTCAGATGTCGTTTGAATTCCCGAAGAAGGAATTGTCGGATTGAAGATTCAAGATGTCCTCTTTGCATCAAGGGTTTCCAAAACGCTGCCCGGGGGCCCTTTTCGCCCCCGCAGCTGATTTTTTTTTTTTACTGGCTCTCAGCGTGTTGTAAAATCAAACGAATCGGTTCAGTAATAAGATTAGATAGTATGCCAATTTACTTTGTCAGCTGTAGCAAAAATCTATAAGATGTTGGAGGTTAACATTTGAGTACATAGATATTTAAGTACCCATTGAAGTGTCATGATAAAATAGCACGGGTTTTGGACGCCATAAAGGAGAGCTGTGCGATACAGATACAAATATATATCTCAATATGCTTTAAAGGCCTACTGAAATGAATTTTTTTTTATTTAAACGGGGATAGCAGATCCATTCTATGTGTCATACTTGATCATTTCGCGATATTGCCATATTTTTGCTGAAAGGATTTAGTAGAGAACATCGACGATAAAGTTCGCAACTTTTGGTCGCCGATAAAAAAAAAGCCTTGCCTGTACCGGAAGTAGCGTGACGTCGCAGGTTGAAGGGCTCCTCACATTTCCCCAACACCAGCAGCGAGAGCGATTCGGACCGAGAAAGCGACGATTACCCCGTTAATTTGAGCCAGGATGAAAGATTTGTGGATGAGGAACGTGAGAGTGAAGGACTAGAGTGCAGTGCAAGACGTATCTTTTTTCACTCTGACCGTAACTTAGGTAAAAGGGTTCATTGGATTCCACACTTTCTCCTTTTTCTATTGTGGATCACGGATTTGTATTTTAAACCACCTCGGATACTATATCCTCTTGAAAATGAGAGTCGAGAACGCGAAATGGACATTCACAGTGACTTTTATCTCCAAGACAATACATCGGTGAAGCACTTTAGCTAACGTGATAGCATCGGGCTTAACTGCAGATAGAAACAAAATAAATAAACCCCTGACTGGAAGGATAGACAGAAAATCAACAATACTATTAAACCATGGACATGTAACTACACGGTTAATGCTTTCCAGCCTGGCGAAGGTTAACAATGCTGTTGCTAACGACGCCATTGAAGCTAACTTAGCGACGGGACCTCACAGAGCTATGCTAAAAACATTAGCTATCCACCTACGCCAGCCAGCCCTCATCTGCTCATCAACACCCGTGCTCACCTGCGTTCCAGCGATCGACGGCGCGACGAAGGACTTCACCCGATCATCGATGCGGTCGGCGGCTAGCGTCGGATAGCGCGTCTGCTATCCAAGTCAAAGTCCTCCTGGTTGTGTTGCTGCAGCCAGCCGCTAATACACCGATCCAACCTACAACTTTCTTCTTTGCAGTCTTCATTGTTCATTAAACAAATTGCAAAAGATTCACCAACACAGATGTCCAGAATACTGTGGAATTTTGCGATGAAAACAGAGCTGTTTGTATTGGATACAATGTGTCCGAATACTTCTGTCCATCGACGTCACGCGCATACGTCATCATACATAGACGTTTTCAACCGGAAGTTTACCGGGAAATTTAAAATTGCACTTTATAAGTTAACCCGGCCGTATTGGCATGTGTTGCAATGTTAAGATTTCATCATTGATATATAAACTATCAGACTGCGTGGTCGGTAGTAGTGGCTTTCAGTAGGCCTTTAAGTCCGTATAACAATATCACTATATAGTCTTTTTTCTTATTAATAAAATATATAAGCACAAAGCAGCAGGCACTGCATTACGATACAAACAATAGAGAATTATATTGCATGATAGACATTTTTATGTTGTATTACAATATACACTTGTGGAGGGGGGGGGGCGTGGTATTGGGCATTCAATGTTACATGCAGTGATTTCTTCAGATTCTCTGAACCTTTTGATGATATTACAGACCTTAAGTGGTGAAATCCCCAAATTCCTTGCAATAGCTCGTTGAGAAATGTTGTTCTTAAACCGTTGGACAATTTGCTCACGCATTTGTTCACAAAGCGGTGACCCTCGCCCCATCCTTGTTGGTGAATGACTGAGCATTTCATGGAAGCTGCTATTATACCCAATCATGGCACCCACCTGTTCCCAATTAGCCAGTTCACCTGTGGGATGTTCCAAAAGAGTGTTTGATGACTTTCTCAGTCTTTTTTTGCCACTTGTGCCAGCTTTTTTGAAACATGTTGCAGGCGTCAAATTCCAAATGAGCTGATATTTGCAAAAAATAACAACGTTTCCCAGTTCGAACGTTAAATATTTGCAGTCTATTCAATTGAATATAAATTGAAAAGGATTTGCAAATTATTGTATTCTGTTTTTATTTACGATTTACACAATGTGCCAACTTCACTGGTTTTGGGGTTTGTTAAATATTAAGAAATTCATGTATGTTCTGTTAAATCACTAACATAAACGAACTTGTGGTGTTCTTGTTTGAGCATTTTGCAAACAGCCCATTTAAACAGTTTTATGTTTTACAATTTTTTCCCTCACTGCAGCAAAAAAACCTAAAAGGTAGCACTGAACCAAAACTTTGCTGTACAGATCCACGCTTAGTTTGTACCTTTTGCCTACACCTGTACCTTTTTTTCTGTGTTCCTCCCATCACAGAAGACCTAATGCCCCCTGTACTGTGCATTCAAGATTAACCTTACACTTTAAACCAGGGGTCCCCAAACTTTTTGACCCAGGGGCCGTATTGGGTTAAAAAAATTTGACCAGGGGCCGCGCTATATATATATATATTAGGGCTGCTACAACTAATCGATTAAATCGATTAAAATCGATTATAAAAATAGTTGCCGATTAATTTAGTCATCGATTCGTTGGATCTATGCTATGCGCATGCGCAGAGGCTTTTTTTTTTTTTTTTTTTTTTTTTTAAATAAACCTTTATTTATAAACTGCAACATGTACAAACAGCTGAGAAACAATAATCAAAATAAGTATGGTGCCAGTATGCTGGGTTTTTTCAATAAAATACCGGAAAGGACAGAAATGTAGTTTGTCTCTTTTATCCGATTATTAATCGATTAATCGAAGTAATAATCGACAGATTAATCGATTATCAAATTAATCGTTAGTTGCAGCCCTAATATATATATATATATATATATATATATATATATATATATATATATATAAACTGTCTTTTCCTTAAACTAAACAAAAGTCATATGTCCACTGATGTTTAAAAACTCTACACTCGGAGTCTAATTTATTTTTCCCCAACGATTTCGCCATTTTTTTCCCCTCGTGCACTAATTGACTGAAAGATCGCGCACTTGCCGCCTTTGTGGCGCAAGCATGATGACGTCCCGTTACCGCTGGGAAAATGCATTTTTAGACAATATGATTTGTTTGAGGGGCTAGAAGACCCAATAACAAGCGGTAGAAAATGGATTGATGGATGGGTGAAAAAGGACGGATTAAAAAAAATTATAATCAAAAAATAAATAAATACAATTTTTATTTACTTTTTAGCCAGGACTACTCGCGGGCCGGATTTTGGACGCTGGCGTGCCGTATCTGCCTAGGAGACTCAGTAACAAGCGGTGGAAAATGGATTGATGGATGGGTGAAAAAGAACAGATTAAAAAAAAATAAAAAATGTTAAATTTAAAAAAATAAAAAAATTTTTTTTTTTTTTTTTTTTTGACTTGGTACTACCCGCGGGCCGGATTTTGGACGCTGGCGTGCCGTATCTGCCTAGGAGACTCAGTAACAAGCGGTGGAAAATGGATTGATGGATGGGTGAAAAAGAACAGATTAAAAAAAAAAAAAACATTTTTAATTAAAAAAATAAAAATAAAAAATTTTTTTGTTTTTTGTTTTTTTTACTTGGTACTACCCGCGGGCCGGATTTTGTACGCTGGCGGGCCGTATCTAGCCCGCGGGCCGTAGTTTGGGGACCCCTGCTTTAAACACATAGAATGTCTGCCTACATTTTGTAAAACCCAGCCTCGCTCCTTCTTAGCACCTGAGCTGTTAAAACAAGAACTTAAAAAAATCTGCTTTCATTACGGCCATGTCTGTGTAGGGCTGCAGGGGTGAGAGCTGCAACTTGGTGCCGTCCACTGGCTTATCTTCTCACTCCGCTGCACTTTATGAGCCGTGCATGATGAGTGCACGGCCGCCTTTGCCACACCAGCTCTAAAACACAACAGCCTGGATGTGTAACCCATATCTTTGATGCATGGATCACGGTGGATATACTCTACTCTACTCTCATATAACATAGATTTATAGCACCATGTAGGACGGGGTGCCTAAATGTTATCTAGTGAGGGCCGCAGACAGAAATAATAAAGGATGCGGGGACATTTTGATACATTTTGTATCAATCCAATATGGGTCAATATATAGCTTAGCTTTACAGCTGACAAATTGGTCTGATGTCTAATAATATTAATAATGAATTTATTCATACAATATGCAGAGGGCCAATAAACGAGAAGCTGTGTGCTCTAAATAGTTTCTGGCTGCGCTTGAGACACCTCTGATGTGTGGAAATATGGACAAAAGGCACAGGACAAAGCTCTTCATCAATACATTAAAGGCCTACTGAAATGATTTTTTTTCATTTAAACGGGGATAGCAGATCCATTCTATGTGTCATACTTGATCATTTCGCGATATTGCCATATTTTTGCTGAAAGGATTTAGTAGAGAACATCGACGATAAAGTTTGCAACTTTTGGTCGCTGATAAAAAAAAGCCTTGCCTGTACCGGAAGTAGCGCGACGTCGCAGGTTGAAAGGCTCCTCACATTTCCCCATTGTTTACACCAGCAGCGAGAGCGATTCGGACCGAGAAAGCAACAAATACCCCATTAATTTGAGCCAGGATGAAAGATTCGTGGATGAGGCACGTGAGAGTGAAGGACTAGCGTGCAGTGCAGGACGTATCTTTTTTCGCTCTGACCGTAACTTAGGTACAAGCTGGCTCATTGGATTCCACACTCTCCTTTTTCTATTGTGGATCACGGATTTGTATTTTAAACCACCTCGGATACTATATCCTCTTGAAAATGAGAGTCGAGAACGCGAAATGGACATTCACAGTGACTTTGCCTAGACGTTTTCAAGCGGAAGTTTCCCGGGAAATTTAAAATGTCACTTTATAAGTTAACCCGGCCGTATTGGCATGTGTTGCAATGTTAAGATTTCATCATTGATATATAAACTATCAGACTGCGTGGTCGGTAGTAGTGGCTTTCAGTAGGCCTTTAAGTTAGATTAGAGTTGTTCCAAATGTCTTATGATGAGCATTTAAGATCTGCCGATTAGTTTGTTTGATTAATTGAGTAATCGGATAAAACAGCATCAATGCGTATTTTACTAATTGAAATAACAAATTATCTGCTTGCCGTAACCTTCATTCTTTTTTCTAATAATAGCACATAATCAAAATTGCACTTTTAACGTCCATACATCCATTTTCTTTGTGGCAGTTTGGTGGCTGAAGGATTGGGTCTCTGCTTTTTGCAGATGATGTGGTCCTGATGGCTTCATCTGGCCAGGATCTTCAGCTGAGTGTGAAGTGACTGGGATTAGAATCAGCACCTCCAAGTCAGAGTCCATGGTTCTCGCCCGGAAAAGAGTGGAGTCCCATCTCCAGATTGGGGAAGAGATCTTGCCCCAAGTGGAGGAGTTCAAGAACCTCAAAGTCTTGTTCACGAGTGAGGGAAGAGTGGATCGTGAGATCGACAGGCGGATCGGTGCGGCGTACTGTCACACAAGCGGCCGAAATGAGTTTTTTCCGTCGGGTGGTGGGACTTTAACTTAGAGATAGGGTGAGAAGCTCTGTCATTCGGGAGGAGCCATTTGAGGTGGTTCGGGCATCTGGTCAGGATGCCACCCGAACGCCTCCCTAGGGAGGTGTTTAGGGCATGTCTGACCGGTAGGAGGACACGGTGAAGACCCTGGACATGTTGGGAAGACTATGTCTCCCGGCTGGCCTAGGAACGCCTCAGGGTCCCCCAGGAGGAGCTAGACGAAGTGGCTGGGGAGAGGGCAGGGGTGGACCACTCATCTGTGCATTAGTTGGGGACGCCTCTGCGCTACTGACCTGTCTCCGCTCGGGATGGTCTCCTGCTGGCCCCACTATGAACTGAACTCTCACTATTATGTTAGATCCACTATGGACTGGACTTTCACAATATTATGCTAGACCCATTCGACGTCCATTGCACCAGTCCCCCCTAGAGGGGGGAGGGTCCCCCACATCTGCGGTCCTCTCCAAGGTTTCTCATTGTCATCTCACTGGGTTGAGTTTTTCCTTGCCCTGATGTGGGATCTGAACCGAGGATGTTGTTGTGACTTGTGCAGCCCTTTGAGACACTTGTGATTTAGGGCTATATAAATAAACATTGATTGATTGATTGATTGATTGATTGAATCATAGTAGTATCGACTAGATACGCTATTGTACTTGGTATCATTACAGTGGATGTTAGGTGTAGATCCACCAATGGCATTTGTTTATATTGTAGCGTACGGTGAGAGTTGGTGCTGCAGATAATTCTGGGAATTTGTTCTGTAGTGTTTATGTTGTGTTCCGGTGCAAATATTCTTCCAAAATGTGTTTGTCGTTGTTGTTTAGTGTGGTTTTCCTATAGATAGATAGTACTTTATTGATGTACACTACCGTTCAAAAGTTTGGGGTCACATTGAAATGTCCTTATTTTTGAAGGAAAAGCACTGTACTTTTCAATGAAGACAACTTTAAACTAGTCTTAACTTTAAAGAAATACACTCTATACATTGCTAATGTGGTAAATGACTATTCTAGCTGCAAATGTCTGGTTTTTGGTGCAATATCTACATAGGTGTATAGAGGCCCATTTCCAGCAACTATCACTCCAGTGTTCTAATGGTACAATGTGTTTGCTCATTGGCTCAGAAGGCTAATTGATGATTAGAAAACCCTTGTGCAATCATGTTCACACATCTGAAAACAGTTGAGCTCGTTACAGAAGCTACAAAACTGACCTTCCTTTGAGCAGATTGAGTTTCTGGAGCATCACATTTGTGGGCTCAATTAAACGCTCAAAATGGCCAGAAAAAGAGAACTTTCATCTGAAACTCGACAGTCTCTTCTGGTTCTTAGAAATGAAGGCTATTCCACAAAATTGTTTGGGTGACCCCAAACTTTTGAACGGTAGTGTACACATCAATATATGGCACATGTTTATGACAGTGTTGGCATTGCTCATACTGCCACCTTTAGTGTGACATGTGTGGTTGTTGAGTAAGTATGCCTTCATTCGCTCGTGCAGCGAATTCAAAGTCACGATGAGTGAGTTATAAGTTCGTTATCGGGCACAATGTCATCTTGGTTAGGCTTTGTTAATTATAGACTATATGACTAATGACTTTTTTATAAACTTGCCACAAAATTAAGTTAAGTTAAAGTTAAGTTAAAGTACCAATGATTGTCACACACACACACTAGGTGTGGTGAAATTTGTCCTCTGCATTTGACCCATCCCCCTTGGGGAGCAGTGGGCAGCAGCGGCGCCGCGCCCGGGAATCATTTTGGTGATTTAACCCCCAATTCCAACCTTTGATGCTGAGTGCCAAGCAGGGAGGTAATGGGTCCCATTTTTATAGTCTTTGGTATGACTCGGCTGGGATTTGAACTCCAACCTACCGATCTCAGCAGCAACTAGATTGATTTTTCATCAAATATTTTAAAGTTTGAAAGTTGCCATCAATCCCACGTGGGTGCTCGGCATTGTCTGTTGGTGCTCGGGCCCCAAAACACCCACGGGACCGGCGCCTATGTCTAGAACAGGGGTCACCAACCTTTTTGAAAGCAAGAGCTACTTCTTGGGTACTGATTAATGCGAAGGGCTACCAGTTTGATACACACTAAATAAATTGCCAGTAATAGCCAATTTGCACAATTTACCTTTAACTCTATGTTATTATTAATAATTAATGATATTTACACTTAATTGAACGGTTTAAAAGAGGAGAAAACACGGGAAAAAATGACAATTAAATTTTGAAACATAGTTTATCTTCAATTTTGACTCTTTAAAATTCAAAATTCAACCGAAAAAAATAAGAGAAAAACTAGCTAATTTGAATCTTTTAAAAAAATAAAAAATAAAAAAATTTATGGAACATCATTAGTAATTTTTCCTGATTAAGCTTAATTTAAAACATTTGATGACATGTTTTAAATAGGTTAAAATCCAATCTACACTTTGTTCGAATATATAACAAATTGGACCAAGCTATATTTCTAACAAAGACAAATCATTATTTCTTCTAGATTTTCCAGAACAAAAATTTTAAAAGAAATTCAAAAGACTTTGAAATAAGATTTAAATTTGATTCTACAGATTTTCTAGATTTGCCAGAATAATTGTTTTGAACTTTAATCATAATAAGTTTGAAGAAATATTTCACAAATATTCTTCGTCGAAAAAACAGAAGCTAAAATGAAGAATTAAATTAAAATGTATTTATTATTCTTTACATTAAAAACAATTAATTTACTTGAACATTGATTTAAATTGTCAGGAAAGAAGAAGAAGGAATTTAAAAGGTAAAAAGGTATATGTGTTTAAAAATCCTAAAATCATTTTTAAGGTTGTATTTTTTCTCTAAAATTGTTTTTCTGAAAGTTATAAGAAGCAAAGTAAAAAAATTAATGAATTTATTTAAACAAGTGAAGATCAAGTCTTTAAAATATTTTCTTGGATTTTCAAATTCTATTTGAGTTTTGTCTCTCTTAGAATTAAAAATGTCGAGCAAAGCGAGACCAGCTTGCTAGTAAATAAATACAATTTAAAAAATAGAGGCAGCTCACTGGTAAGTGCTGCTATTTGAGCTATTTTTAGAACAGGCCAGCGGGCTACTCATCTGGTCCTTACGGGCTACCTGGTGCCCGCGGGCACCGCGTTGGTGACCCCTGGTCTAGAATGACCCCAAAGTAACGATATTCATTAACATTTTGTATTATTTCCTTATTAACAGTTTATATTTGGAAAAGATGACCGCGACCCCGAAAGGGACAAGCGGTAAAAAAATGCATGGATGGATGGACATTTTATATTTGTTTACAAAATACATTGATGCCTTTTTCTTACTGTTTAATGTAAGACTAGAGTCATGTAGTCACCTAGACTATACGCTTCCTATAAGCACCGCACTGGAGTGTTTAGCAGCCTGCAGCTAAGGAAAAAAAAAGGGAAATAAATCACCGCAGAGTTCCTCACTTTGCTTGCATTTGTCACCTCAAGGCAGCTGAGATAAAGAGAAAAGTTTTGTCTCTGCTGCCCCCAAGCGGCCGAAAAACCAGCACATGCCCCCCGCCCCCCACCCTCCTCCTCCTCCTCCTCCTCCATCTTCCATCAGAAGAAGAAAAGCTGTGTGTTGTTTCCTCAGAGAGAATGACAAAGAATGTTCTCAAGAGATGAAACAGATGGAGCCTCACCAAGATGCTGATGACACAGGAGGAGGAACAGGAGGAGGAGGAGGAGAACAATGCTGCAACTCTCTCTCATCTTTTTTGTCTTCAACTCTTCTTCTTCTTCTTCTTCAATCAAATCTTCGCCACGACTGCCTGCGTGGCTCTTTGACCTTCTCAACCGCGTGTGGATGAAGAAGCATTTAAGCACTGAAGTCCCCATCTTAAAACTCATTTGTATACAATAAAGTAAAGTTAAAATGCCAATGATTGATTGATTGAGACTTTTATTAGTAGGTTGCACAGTGAAGTACATATTCCGTACAATTGACCACTAAATGGTAACACCCGAATAAGTTTTTCCACTTAAATTGATTCATGATACAGATATATACTATCAGATATACTATCATCATAATACAGTCATCACACAAGATAATCACATTGAATTATTTACAATCAGGGGTGTGGAGGGGGGGTGGGGGGGTAGGATATGGACAGCAAGTAGTGGGCATAGAGACAGAGAGAGAGACAGAGAGAGAGAGAGAGATCAGAAGGCATAAGAAAAAGTATCTGCATTTGATTGTTTACATTTGATTATTAGCAATCCGGGGAAGGTGTTAGTTTAGGGTTGTAGCTGCCTGGAGGTGAACTTTTATTGCGGTTTTGAAGGAGGATAGAGATGCCCTTTCTTTTATACCTGTTGGGAGCGCATTCCACATTGATGTGGCATAGAAAGAGAATTAGTTAAGACCTTTGTTAGTTCGGAATCCGGGTTTAACGTGGTTAGTGGAGCACCCCCTGGTGTTGTGGTTATGGCGGTCCTTTACGTTAAGGAAGTAGTTTGACATGTACTTCGATATCAGGGAGGTGTAGCGGATTTTATAGACTAGGCTCAGTGCAAGTTGTTTAACTCTGTCCTCCACCTTGAGCCAGCCCACTTTGGAGAAGTGGGTAGGAGTGAGGTAGGTGAGGTGATTGTCACACACACACACACACACACACACTAGGTGTGGCAAAAATTATCCTCTGCATTTGACCCATCACCCTTGATCACCCCCTGGAAGGTGAGGGGAGCAGTGAGCAGCAGCGGCGGTCGCGCCCGGGAATCATTTGTGGTGATTTAACCCCCAATTCCAACCCTTGATGCTGAGTGCCAAGCAGGAAGGTAATGAGTCCCATTTTTATAGTCTTTGGTATGACTCGGCCGGGGTTTGAACTCACGACCTACCGATCTTGGGGCGGACACTCTAACCACTAGGCCACTGAGTAGATTTATAAGTTATTTATTTATAATAGATTTAAATAGACCCCGGGGTGGACCACCCATCTGTGCATCAGTCGGGGACGTCTCTGCGCTGCTGACTTGTCTCCACTCAAGATGATCCCCTGCTGGCCCCACTATGGACTGGACTCCCACACTATTAACTAGATCCACTCTACGTCCATTGCACCGGTCGCCCAGGGGGGGTCCCACATCTGCGGTCCCCTCCAAGGTTTCTCATTGTATCCCATTGGGTTGAGTTTTTTCTTGCCCTGATGTGGGATCTGAGCCGAGGATGTCCCTGTGGCTTGTGCAGCCCTTTGAGACACTTGAGGTTTAGGGCTATATAAATACACTTTGATTGATTGATTGATTGATTGATTGATTGATTGATTGATTGAGTGAAGATGACGTCACTTCAGCCATGCATCTTGACACATTCTTAGTGGAGAGGAAGAAATGATGTCTGTTCTCCCACAGAGTTTGTTCATCCTGCAGCTTCCAACAAAATATTCCGCAACTTTTTTTGGTTGCGTTTTGCACACGCTGCGCAAAAACACACACCTCAGCAACAACACGCACGGACTAGTTGAGGCACTTTTGCTCTCAAATGGACGGAAAGGCAAGCAAAAGCAGACCCCGGGGGGGGGGGGGGGGGGGGGGCAACCGAACCGAACTGACCCGAACCAGCTCCTTTCATCTCCGCTGCGTCTCCCCGCGGGAGAAAAGTGCGGACAACAAACACGCAGGAGAAGAAGGGGGGGGGGGGGGGGGGGGAAGTAGACTCACCTTCACCGAACGTCCCTCTTGACAAAGAGACGAGCAGGACCGGAACCAAAATCCACACGGTTCTTCTTAGCTCCGCATCCATGATGCAGCTGCAGCCCGGAGATCGGAGAGCAAACCTCCCGTCTTTTCTTCTTCTCTCCTCCTTCTGCAAGTGCGCCGGAGGAGAGAGAGAGAGAGATGGGAAGAAGAGAGAGAGAGAGAGAGAGAGAGAGAGAGAGAGAGAGAGAGAGAGAGAGAGAGAGAGAGAGAGAGAGAGAGAGAGACATAGAGACAGAGAGAGAGAGAGAGAGAGTGCATGAGGATGAATAAAGTGCATAAGAAATCAGATCTTTTGCACTTTAAAAAAAACGTTATTGAGAGAGAGAGAGAGAGAGAGAGAGAGAGAGAGAGAGAGAGAGAGAGAGAGAGAGAGAGAGAGAGAGAGATGGGAGGTAGAGTGACGTGGAAGAGAGAGATGAAAAGAAGAGAGAGATGAAAAGAAGAGAGAGAGAGAGAGCGGAGAGAGAGAGAGAGAGAGAGAGAGAGAGAGAGGAGGTAGAGTGACATGGAAGAGAGAGATGAAAAGAAGAGAGAGAGAGAGAGTGCATGAGGATGAAGAAAGTGCATAAGAAATCAGATCTTTTGCACTTTAAAAAAAAACGTTATTGATTTCTTTATTGATTAACAAGACTGTTATTTGGAAATAAAATCATTTTATAAGAGATAGTTTCTAATGATACATTAAGTCACGGCCCAGGCCCGCAAACAGGTTTTATCCAGCCCGGAGGGTTGTGAGTTTGCTAAGTATAAAAATGAGCCGAAAATTACGAATGAAAGAAACTGCTGTTCTAAATGTGTCCACTAGATGTCGCAATAGCAATTCTTTGTGTCTTTGTAGATGATTAAAAAAGTTAAAGTACCCATGATTGTCACACACACACTAGGCGTGGTAAAAATTAGTCTCTGCATTTGATCACCCTTTGATTATGTGAGGGGAGCAGTGAGCAGCAGCGGTGGCTGCGCCCGGGAATCATTTTAGGTGATAACCCCCAATTCCAACCCTTGATGCTGAGGGTTAAGCAGGGTTTTCCCATTTTTATAGTCCTTGGTATGACTCTCAGGGCGGACACTCTATGCCAGTGTTTTTCAACCACTGTGCCGCGGCACACTGTACAGTCTGGTGTGCCGTGGGAAGAAGCAAAAAACTCAAAATAAGTCAGGGGGTGATGTGACAGGTGGTGACGGCACACCTACTTTGAGACAAGAGCTATAGTGATGCATGCTTGGTTATGGTTTAAAGCAGGGGTCACCAACCTTTTTTAAAGCAAGAGCTACTTCTTGGGTACTGATTAATGCGAAGGGCTACCAGTTTGATACACACTTACATAAATTGCCAGAAGTAGCCAATTTGCTCAATTTACCTTTAACTCTATGTTATTATTAATAATTAATGATATTTACACTTAATTGAACGGTTTAAAAGAGGAGAAAACACGAAAAAAATGACAATAAAATTTTGAAACATAGTTTATCTTCAATTTCGACTCTTTAAAATTCAAAATTCAACCGAAAAAAAGAAGAGAAAAACTTAAAAAAATAATTTATGGAACATCATTAGTCATTTTTCCTGATTAAGATTGATTTTAGAATTTTGATGACATGTTTTAAATAGGTTAAAATCCAATCTACACTTTGTTAGAATATATAACAAATTGGACCAAGCTATATTTCTAACAAAGACAAATCATTATTTCTTCTAGATTTTCCAGAACAAAAATTTAAAGAAAAAATTCATAAGACTTTGAAAAAGATTTAAATTTGATTCTACAGATTTTCTAGATTTGCCAGAATAATTTTTTTGAATTTTAATCATAATAAGTTTGAAGAAATATTTCACAAATATTCTTCGTCGAAAAAACAGAAGCTAAAATGAAGAATTAAATTAAAATGTATTTATTATTCTTTACAATAAAAAAAATAAATTTACTTGAACATGGATTTAAATTGTCGGGAAAGAAGAGGAAGGAATTTAAAAGGTAAAAAGGTATATGTGTTTAAAAATCCTAAAATCATTTTTAAGGTTGTATTTTTTCTCTAAAATTGTCTTTCTGAAAGTTATAAGAAGTAAAGTAAAAAAAATAATGAATTTATTTAAACAAGTGAAGACCAAGTCTTTAAAATATTTTCTTGGATTTTCAAATTCTATTTGAGTTTTGTCTCTCTTAGAATTAAAAATGTCGGGCAAAGCGAGACCAGCTTGCTGGTAAATAAATACAATTTAAAAAATAGAGGCAGCTCACTGGTAAGTGCTGCTATTTGAGCTATTTTTAGAACAGGACAGCGGGCTACTCATCTGGTCCTTACGGGCTACCTGGTGCCCGCGGGCACCGCGTTGGTGACCCCTGGTTTAAAGTCATATCCAACAATTGCGACAACGACCTTTTTACTGTCAACTGAGTTTTGTTTTTTAATTATTTCTGCTGCTGGTGTGCCTCCGGATTTTTTCAACGCAAAAAATGTGCCTTGGCTCAAAAAAGGTTGAAAAACACTGTACTAAGATCCGAATCCCGCATGCTAAACAGTGTGTGCAATCTATAGAATAGCGTGTACTCTTAGTGGGCATGTTGCATGCGATCTATCCACATTGCAAGTGCTATCCACAACTGGTGCGGACCCCCTTATTTAAATTAGGTTTTTGCACGCCATCGAGACACTCGATCATTTCCTACACATTCATGCTATCATGCTTCTACCTGTGTGTGATGTGTCGAACCAGCAGCACACATCTATAATCTCTAACACCTTTTCTGAATCACAATCTAGACAACAGAAACCTTTTTGCCACACACTGACAGTGCATTCTGTGCGGGAGGTTGTGGATGACATCACCGCCACGCATTCATGCGTCTGGAATAACTCAAACACGAGGAAATGCGTGATGAAAGACGCCTTTTCATACCGCAGCTATATTACAATGAGATATGTCCTCAATTCAAAACTGAACGACATTTAAAATAAATCGCCAACGGACACTAAAACGCATCAAATTAATTTGTTATAAAAATCAACATCTTAAAGGGGAACTGCACTTTTTGGGGGGAATTTTGCCAATCCTTCACATTCATTATGAAGGACATGACCAACGTTCCCTCTAAGGTGCGCGCCTGTGCAATTGCGCACTGCTCAAGCGTCCTCTGCGCACGGCAAATCTATGCCACGCACAAAATCAAATAAAAAAATAAGCGCATAACAATTTTCGACACACGGACACGACGGAGAAAACAGTTTTCGTCATCATTGTTCAAATAATGTCTGTCGAGACGCTTTGAGGACATGAATTCCATCCATCACTTTACTGAGCAAAACTCTTTATTGTCGGCCATAAACACATCACCAAAACATTAGTAAAAAAAAAGATATCTAGCAATAGTGGTCATTTTCTGCAGTACAAACCAGACCAAAAGCAACTTTGTTGCTCTTTCTCACTTGCGCCAACACATGCACAAATGACACTTAGCCAGTGATGCGTTTACAGCCACACAAAAAGTCGGACAACTCCAACACCACACATAAAGTGTCATTCCAGGTCGTTACACTATGATTTACCAATCAAAATGTGGGCTTATTTTCTAGTGTCATTTATTAGGAATCTTAATTTATAAATATTAATCATGAAATGCTGTTAGTATATTAAATAAATACTAATAAAAATATATTTTTTTACAAACAGGAAGTTGCAGGAATGTACACATAATCCCCTGCTTACATCTCATTGTGCAACATGTGAATGTTTTAATGGGAACTAAATGCAATGTCTGAAAGGGGTACAAATTATTTCCAAAGCAGGACCTCCACCCAGACAAACAATACAAGTACATAGTTCATGAAAAACAATATCTTTTGTTATTGTCATTGTAAGTGGGCCTAAACACTTATATTAGAAATGGAAATGACTGCTGTCATTTGATTATAATAATAAGAGAATGTTGTCTGTCTATCTGTGTTGGCCCTGCGATGAGATGGGGACTTGTCCAGGGTGTACCCCGCCTTCCGCCCGAAAGCAGCTGGGATAGGCTCCAGCACCCCCCCGCGACCCCGAAAGGGACAAGCGGTAGAAAATGGATGGATGGATGGAGATTGAACTTGTTATTTAGTCAGGTTTGGGACAGGTGTGCTGCTGGTGTAGCTACAGTGTGCACGTCTGATGTTGCTCACATGGGCTCCACTGAATGCTCAGGGAGTTTTTGCGTTTGCTCACACACATGAAAAATTAAAGGGAACATTGGACATGACAACGGATTTTTTATTTTTATTTTATGCATTGTAACTTGTAAATAAAAGTCTGCTTACAACGGAACCATGAAATCCAATAAATAACCATTCAAAAAGTGCCAACAGTACTCCATTTACATTTCATGATGTGAATATTACCCAAGTATTAGTGATATTGTTATTGTAAGTGCTAACGCAATTAAACTATTTCTAGCGGCGCCGTGGTCTGCTGTTTCCTTGCTTCCTTGCGTCCTGTAAGTTTATTGTAGATCATAAATCATGCGTCTCACCTGGACAGTAGATGGCTGAGGATGTAATCCGACAAGTTGGTACACTTTGACAGCCATTTAGGACCCGAAACTGGCGATAACGGTATGAAAAGTCTCTTTCCCCCTGTTTTTTGTAGTGGAATTTTTTACCTTTGAGCTACATTTCGTGTCTGTCAAGAATGTCTGCTCGTTTAATTTCTTTTCTATTCTAAACCATTGAAGGACCAGATGTAGGCCAAAGTTGAAAATGAAGTCGCTCTGACCATTCTACAAAATGTTTTGATTGTCTAAGTATGACTAAGGGATTCAAGGATGTTGCAGAACAAACAGGTCGAAAACATCAGGACCTTGACGCATGAAGAAAACAGATAAAATGGCCAAGTGACAAGGGCTATAGGTGATTGCTTGATTGTTGTGTCCTCCGGAGGACGTTTGTTTGTCTGCATGGGCAGCTCAATCCAACTTTGTACTTTTTGACTATGGGTAAATAAACCTTTTGTACTAAACTCACTTTTGTTGCTGTTTAAGCTTCGGACAATCCACTACATTTGTAAGGGCTTTATAGGCAGAATTGAGCGACTCCTATAGGCTTCATAGTAAGCTGACTTTTGATCGCATTACAAAAAAAACATCCGTCGTCATGTCTCTCATGATTGTGAATGATTCCAAAAAAAAGTGCAGTTCCCTTTTAAAGGCCTACTGAAATGATTTTTTTTTATTTAAACGGGGATAGCAGATCTATTCTATGTGTCATACTTGATCATTTCGCGATATTGCCATATTTTTGCTGAAAGGATTTAGTATAGAACAACGACGATAAAGATTGCAACTTTTGGTATCTGATAAAAAAAAGGCTTGCCCCTACCGGAAGTAGCGTGACGTAGTCAGTTGAACATATACGCAAAGTTCCCTATTGTTTACAATGATGGCCGCATGAAGTGAGAGAGATTCGGACCGAGAAAGCGACAATTTCCCCATTAATTTGAGCGAGGATGAAAGATGTGTGGATGAGTAAAGTGCAAGTGAAGGACTAGTGGGGAGTTGAAGCTATTCAGATAGGGAAGATGCTGTGAGAGCCGGGGGTGACCTGATATTCAGCTGGGAATGACTACAACAGTAAATAAACACAAGACATATATATACTCTATTAGCCACAACACAACCAGGCTTATATTTAATATGCCACAAATTAATCCTGCATAAAAACACCTGCGTGTTTGTTACGCTAGCTCCTAGCTCCTCTGCTAGCTCCTAGCTCCATAGAACACGCCAATACAATTCAAACACCTGATCAACACACACAATCACTCAGCCCAAAAGACCGTTCACCTAACCCAAGGTTCATAAAGCTTATATATTTTTAAAAAGTTACGTACATACGCAAAAAAAAGTTGCGCACATACGGTCAAGCGATCAAATGTTTAGAAGCCAAAGCTGCATACTCACAGTAGCACGTCTGCGTCTTTGTCATCCAAATCAAAGTAATCCTGGTAAGAGTCTGTGTTGTCCCAGTTCTCTACAGGCGTCTGTGTATCGAAGTCAAAAGTTCTCCTGGTTAGAGTCTCTGTTATCCGAGTTCTTCCATCTTGACTGCATCTTCCGGGAATGTAAACAAAGAAGCGCCGGCTGTGTACTGTTGTCGCTGACTACGTTCGAAAAATACGTCCATTTCGCACCGACAACTTTCTTCTTTGCTTGCTCAGCTTCCTTCTCCATAATGCAATGAACATGATTGAAACAGATTCACGAACACAGATGTCCAGAATACTGTGGAATTATGAAATGAAAACAGAGCTTTTTCGTATTGGCTTCAATGTGGAAGGCATACCCGTGTTCCCCGGTCTACGTCACGCACATACGGCATCCTCAGAGGCGTTTCGAACCGGAAGTTTAGCGGCAAATTTAAAATGTCACTTTATAAGTTAACCCGGCCGTATTGGCATGTGTTATAATGTTAAGATTTCATCATTGATATATAAACTAT
Source organism: Entelurus aequoreus (assembly GCF_033978785.1). Lineage (NCBI taxonomy): Eukaryota > Metazoa > Chordata > Actinopteri > Syngnathiformes > Syngnathidae > Entelurus > Entelurus aequoreus. Next base: position 46,336,702 of record NC_084746.1, on the reverse strand, counting down.
CAGACTGCGTGGTCGGTAGTAGTGGCTTTCAGTAGGCCTTTAAGTCACCCAGCATGCAGCTATAAAACTATAAAAGTAAATTGATGAATAGACAATGTGTCTAATATTTGTTATTTCTGACAGTCCAAGTATGTTGACACACACAATCATCTGTCTTTGCAGCATCAGAATCAGAATCAGAAATCAGAATCAGAAATACTTTAATAATCCCCGAGGGGAAATGAACATTTTCAGCACAATCCCATTCAAAATCAGACAAACATTACAGGGAGACAGAACGGGATCGCTGACGGGTCTGCCAAATCCCCTTACAAAAATGGTGAGAAACAGGGAGGAAGGGGGGATGAGAAAAAAAGAAAAAAAAATCAGTCTATGCCTGGGCCCCTGGAGAGGGGGTCCAGACTGAGGCCACGGAAGAAAAAAAACAACTCATGAGCACCTCCTTCCTCACAGCCGCGTGACATGTGTCAGTTTGCACGTACTTTTCAGACGTACTAAATATAGATGCAAAATAGCGCTCCAGGAACGGTGATAAGTGTTGATAAATCCCATTGCACATACTGTGTGATGTATTTGCATCTTCTCCTCCCAGTATTGTGAGCGTTGTGACGCTCAACAGATATTCTGCATATTGAGGAAGACAGAGACGATAAATGGAACGTGCTCCTTATTCTGCTCACTTAACAAATGCAACCCACTTTGCACACGTTTAGTAGATCAGCTTTGCGTACGCTATCAACTTTGCATGCACACCTTTAGTAAATTAAGCCTTAGATGTTTACAAAGTACAAGGAAGAAAAATCCTGATAAACATCCTGATTTAAAAATGTTATAATTAGGGATGTCCGATAATGGCTTTTTGCCGATATCCGATATTCCGATATTGTCCAACTCTTTAATTACCGATACCGATATCAACCGATATATGCCGTCGTGGAATTAACACATTATTATGCCTAATTTGGACAACCATGTATGGTGAAGATAAGGTACTTTTTTTAAAAAAATAATAAAATAGATAACTAAATTAAAAACATTTTCTTGAATAAAAAAGAAAGTAAAACAATATAAAAACAGTTACATAGAAACTAGTAATTAATGAAAATGAGTAAAATTAACTGTTAAAGGTTAGTACTATTAGTGGACCAGCAGCACGCACAATCATGTGTGCTTACGGACTGTATCCCTTGCAGACTGTATTGATATATATTGATATATAATGTAGGAACCAGAATATTGATAACAGAAAGAAATGGGGGGAGGGAGGTTTTTTTGGGTTGGCGCACTAATTGTAAGTGTATCTTGTGTTTTTTTTTTTGTTTTTTTTTTTGTTTTTTTTATAATGTCCTGCCCAGCTTCTCGGGCAAATCATATAGCAGATGTAGATGCCCATATCGGCTGTTCAGATTTACTTTACAAAAGAGAAGTGTAGGATACTTCTCTTGTTGCCTTACTTGTATTTTGACTTTATTAAATGTATTTATATTATCATTTGGTGCAGCCGGGCTCGAGCAGGAGGGGATAGAAAGAGAGAAAAAGGAAGACAGAGGGGGGAATTGTGTATCTTGTGTATCTTGTGTTTTTTATGTTGATTTAATTTTAAAAAAAAACAAAAAAAAACGATACAGATAATAAAAAACCGATACCGATAATTTACGATATTACATTTTAACGCATTTATCGGCCGATAATATCGGCAGGCCGATATTATCGGACATCCCTAGTTATAATCTTATTTATCTAACTATGTCAACCATAAATTACTTAACTATTTACTTATGAGAACTTTATTACTTATGTATTTATGGTTTATGGTTTGAGTTTATTTCGAATAATATGTATCTATTTCAGTGGCGTGCGGTGAGGTTAATGTCTGGTGAGGCACTGCATCATCACAGTCAGATTTACAAACATATGAACCCTAAATAGTATCTTATTCACCATGTGATTGGCAGCAGTTAACGGGTTATGTTTAAAAGCTCATACCAGCATTCTTTACACAACTGTAGCACACAAAAAAGCACATTTAATAAAAAAAAACATTATTACCTTTCTTGCTGGACATCCACAAAGCCAGCCTTTGCGTGTGTACCACGCCGTTTGAAAAGAACGGGTCTTCTGTCCCAAAGTCAAAAGCAAACCTTTTAGCTCCGGCATTGGTCTACCTTTAATTATTACCTCCTGCTTCGATTGAAAGTCCAGTTTAGAAAACTGTTTTATTTGACATATGTAATCCTCCATGTTTTTAATAAAAGTCCAGGCGAGAGGAAATAAACAATCGCTGCACTAATTGACTTGCAAACTTTCAAATAATCTAAAACTGGTGAAGTTAAATGGAAAATAACTTTAGTATAATCACTGGATACATATAACAATTTAATTAATTTTTTTTTCTTTTTACATTTTTTTTCTTTCCATGATGGCAGGTGAGGCCCCGCCTCCCCTGCCTCTAGTGACTGCATGCCACTGATCTATTTATTGATTTACTTACTTACTTGTTTATTTATTCACGGTTGAGTTGCAGATTGAGCACAAACAAATGTGTCAGAAATTGCTATGAAACAACTTTTTTATTTTTTTATTTAGCCTTTATTTAACCAGGTACAATCCCATTGAGATCAAAGATCTCTTTTCCAAGGGAGACCTGGCCAAGAGGGCAGCGGCAAGGTTATATTAAAAACTAGAGATGTCCGATAATATCGGCCTGCCGATATTATCGGCCGATAAATGCGTTAAAATGTAATATCGTAAATTATCGGTATCGTTTTTTTTTTTTAATCTGTATCGGTTTTTTATTTATTTATTTATTTTTTTAATTTTTATTAAATCAACATAAAAAACACAAGATACACTTACAATTAGTGCACCAACCCAAAAAACCTCCCTCCCCCCATTTCTTTCTGTTATCAATATTCTGGTTCCTACATTATATATCAATATATATCAATACAGTCTGCAAGGGATACAGTCCGTAAGTACACATGATCGGCCAATAAATGCTTTAAAATGTCATATGGGAAATTATCGGTATCGTTTTTTAAATTTTCGGTATCGTTTTTTTTTTGTTTTTTTGTTTTTTTTATTAAATGAACATAAAAAACACAAGATACACTTACAATTAGTGCACCAACCCAAAAAAAACCTCCCTCCCCCAATTACACTCATTCACACTCATTCACACAAAAGGGTTGTTTCTTTCTGTTATTAATATTGTGGTTCTTACATTATATATCAATATATATCAATACAGTCTGCAAGGGATACAGTCCGTAAGCACACATGATCGTGCGTGGTGCTGGTCCACTAATAATACTAACCTTTAACAGTTAATTTTACTCATTTTCATTAATTACTAGTTTCTATGTAACTGTTTTTATATTGTTTTACTTTCTTTTTTATTCAAGAAAATGTTTTTATAGGCCTACTGAAAGCCACTACTACCGACCACGCAGTCTGATAGTTTATATATCAATGATGAAATCTCAACATTTCAACACATGCCAATACGGCCGGGTTAACTTATAAAGTGACATTTTAAAATTCCCGGGAAATATCCGGCTGAAACATCGCGGTATGATGACGTATGCGCGTGACGAAGTCCGAGTAACGGAAGTTATGGTACCCCGTAGAATCCTATACAAAAAGCTCTGTTTTCATTTCATAATTCCACAGTATTCTGGACATCTTTTGCAATTTTTTTAATGAACAATGAAGGCTGCAAAGAAGACAGTTGTAGGTGGGATCAGTGTATTAGCAGCGGACTACAGCAACACAACCAGGAGGACTTTGTTGGAGCCCTAGCCGCGCTAGCCACCGACCTCACCTTGACTTCCTACGTCTCCGAGCCGCCAAACGCATCGGGTGAAGTCCTTCGTCCTTCTGCCGATCGCTGGAACGCAGGTGAGCACGGGTGTTGATGAGCAAATGAGGGCTGGCTGGCGTAGGTGGAGAGCTAATGTTTTTAGCATAGCTCTGTGCAGTCTGGTTGCTAAGTTAGCTTCAATGGCGTCGTTAGCACAGCATTGTTAACCTTCGCCAGCCTGGAAAGCATTAACCGTGTATTTACATGTCCACGGTTTAATAGTATTGTTGATTTTCTATCTATACTTCCAGTCAGGGGTTTATTTCTTTTGTTTCTATATGCAGTTAAAGCAAGATGCTATCACGTTAGCTCGTAGCTAAAGCATTTCGCCGATGTATTGTCGTGGAGATAAAAGGCACTGAATGTCCATTTCGCGTTCTCGACTCTCATTTTCAAGAGGATATAGTATCCAAGGTGGTTTAAAATACAAATCTGTGATCTACAATAGAAAAAGGAGAGTGTGGAATCCAATGAGCCAGCTTGTACCTAAGTTACGGTCAGAGCGAAAAAAGATACGTCCATCGCTGCCTCTCAAGTCATTCACTGTAACGTTCCTCATCTACGAATCTTTCATCCTCGCTCAAATTAATGGGGTAATCATCACTTTCTCGGTCCGAATCTCTCTCGCTCCATTGTATACAACGGGGAATTGTGAGGAATACTAGCTCCTGTGACGTCACGCTACTTCCGGTACAGGCAAGGCTTTTTTTTATCAGCGAGCAAAAGTTGCGAACTTTATCGTCAATTTTCTCTTTTTTTAAAAAGGACCTTATCTTCACCATACCTGGTTGTCCAAATTAGGCATAATAATGTGTTAATTCCACGATTGTATATATCGGTTTCGGTTGATATCGGTATCGGTAATTAAGAGTTGGACAATATCGGATATTGGCCAAAAAGCCATTATCGGACCTCCCTATTAAAAACAGTAAACAACACATAAAACATCAAATTTACAACATTAAAACTTGCTCACATAACACATGTGCATACAGACAAGGTCGACTGCAATCCTTTCACAGAATCTTTAAACTCATTTAATGTAACAAGGGTTTGAAGTAGAAGATTGGATTGTAGGTTATTCCAAGCCTTCGCTGATGAAAACCTAAATGCTTTCTTGCCCAGTTCAGTTCTTACTTTGGGGACGACAAATTGCAGAAAATTCAGTGAACGAAGATTGTTTCTTCCTTGTTTCTTTGTTGAAAGACAAGACAGATAAGATGGAGTGATACCCAGAATGGTTTTGTAGATGAACACATACCAATGATTGAGGCGTCGAGCACATAAAGACGTCCAGTTAACCATTGAGTATAACACAGAATTGTGAGTAAGGGGAGCGCAGTTGGTGATGAATCTATACACACTATACAGCTTGTGGAGACAACCAGCAGCAGCATTCATGTACAACACATCTCCATAGTCAATAACAGGTAAAAAAGTTGTTTCTATACAAGTGCGAGGCATGATTTATAATCTAGCTCAAACTTTTACCAACTCCGAGGCAATGCAGCAGCTCACCAACAGTATGTCATTATACTGTAGGTGGAGCCATTCCCAGCTGCACTTGGGCGGACAAGTCGCCACCTCAACACAGGGCCAACACAGATAGACAGACAACATTCACACTCACATTCACACACTAGGGACAATTTATATATCAACCTATCCCCCGGGTGCATGTCTTTGGAGGTGGAAGGACGCCAGTGTACCCGGAAGGAACCCACACAGTCACGGGGAGAACATGCAAACTCCCAAGAACTCATGCCCGGAACCCAGGATCTTTGTATTGTGAGTTACGAGCACTAACCTCTGCACCACCATGCTGCCTTGATTCTGTACAGTATATTATTAATTAAATGTTTGACATAACGATGTGATCCGAATCATTAGTGTGAGACTGTGTGTACACCACAGCCTATGTTGTTAATGTGTATATACATTTTATTTCTGAACGTATGATGTTGTGAGGCGAATCATTAGACACAAGCTGTTTGCACTTATCGTTGCAGCACTTTGTAGCCCATAGGCCTATTATTTATTTACCTTTTAATCATTTCTTAAGTTATTATTTTGTGATTGACAATGCATAGCTGTTTTCGTGAATTATGCATATGTGATAAAGAGACTCGTTGCATTTTGGATGTATTGCCTGGTTATTGGCAGGTGCATGGGCGCTCTCTGTGCTGTGTCTGTCACCTTTGCGCGTGAAACATTGTTGCCATCGTCGCTTGTGTTAGGCTCAACTATTTTGTTGGATATTATTTGGTCAAATTCAAGTACTTGTAAATCGAACATGCTCGTGCTGTGTATAACAGGGGTCCCCAGACTTTTTGACTAGGGGGCCGTTTAAAAAATTTGGCCGGGGGCCGGGCTATATATATATATTTTTTTTTGTTGTTGTTTTTGTTTTTGTTTTGTTTTTTTATTTATTTTATTTATTTTATTTATTTTATTTATTTTGGCGACGTTGGTAGAGTGGCCGTGCTAGCAATCGGAGGGTTCAATCCCCACCTTCTACCATCCTAGTCACGTCCGTTGTGTCCTTGGGCAAGACACTTCACCCTTGCTCCTGATGGCTGCTGGTTAGCGCCTTGCATGGCAGCTCCCGCCATCAGTGTGTGAATGTGTGTGTGAATGGATGAATGTGGAAATACTGTCAAAGCGCTTTGAGTACCTTGAAGGCAGAGGTGTGGACTCGAGTCACATGACTTGGACTCGAGTCAGACTCGAGTCATGAATTTGATGACTTTAGACTCGACTTGACAAAAGGTAAAGAGACTTGCAACTCGACTTAGACTTTAACATCAATGACTTGTGACTTCACTTGGACTTGAGCCTTTTGACTTGACATGACTTGCTACTTTCCCCAAAACCCAAAGCTTAAAAAGTTATTTGGGAGCGCTCCGTATCTTTCATTTTATACGTGTCTGTCTGTCTATCAGCGTTTGTACTGCTTGTCAGCGTGTGTGCTGTCAGTACAACAGCCAATCAAATTAAATCTACGTTGTTTTCATCACACAGCTCTCATCCAATCAAATTGCAGGACAACCACCGAACAAGAGTTGTCAAACAATGCGGCAGAGAGAAACAATTATGCCAAAGTTGGTTTCGTTCGGGTATAAAAACTACGACTTGGTCAACAAAAAACGAATTGCGTATGCAAATCACGCAGTTCGAATATTACAGACGGAGACGCAACAACTTCCAACTTCGTTCGACATTTGAAGTTGCACAAAGAAGGGTAAGTTTTGAATGTAAGATAACGTTTATTGGCTAAGTAACATGACTTTTATTTGCTGTGTGGTTAAATGAGTGAGGCTGTAAACTCACTGCTAACGTTATAACCATAGACATGTTTTAAGGGTACGCAGCATCGAGCGCTACTGCCTACTGGCGCAGACGAGACGCGGGGCCGCCATCTTGGAGTGGTGATCCGCTCCACTCAGTGCAATTCATTTGGCAGGAGCAATGAACTGTCAGCGCATTTAATTCATTTTACCTCACTGAATACCACTGATTTTCACGCGGTTTTTTGTCATACAAGTAGCTATGATAACGGATACATGTTTTGGCAAGTTTTATTATTCATAGTTTGCTTAACAGTAATATAATATTCTTATACGCTATAAGTGACCAGACGTCCGAGATCAAAACTGGGAATATAATCCCAGAGAAGGGGGAAAAAACGGTAAGCTATTTTTAAATTGAAGAAACAATATGATTAGGTTATATATACATGCGTATATCCTACATAAACAATGTATGAATACATTAGATATCTATATATCTTAGGGACCTATAGACTGTATCTCTGTTGCTGCAGCAGCAGAGAGTTTATTCTGTCTTGACACTTTGTATTGATATTTTGTATTACATTCTTCCCTTAAATGATCATGTTTACAGTCATTGTTTTATATGTATTTTTTATGTATGTCGCTTTGGATAAAAGCGTCTGCCAAATACTTAAACATATATAAACACCTGAAAGTCTTTATATCAGCTAAAACCACCAATTTGTTTCACTACATTCAGAATAAAACCAAATGCTGTTTTACCCAACAATGTTAGTATTTGAATATTGTTACTTGAAGAATTATTCCTGGTTACAATTATACTGTTAAGAAAGTATTGTCTTATATTTTGCCTAAAATGAGAATGCATCATAATCAGTGGCGGCTGGTGAATTTTGTTTTAGGTGGGGCTGAAAGTTTGTGAACCAAACCCCTGTAGGGGCGTCATCCTCCCCCAGAAGATTTATTTGTGATTTTCACATACAAATATTGAAGATCTTTGCTCCTTCTCAACTCTGTGGTAATATTATTTTCATAAAATACAACCAATAGTATGTTAATGTTTGTTTTTGCAAATGTGTTTATTCTGTAAAGGAATGAGTTAAATGTTTAAAATTGTTTAAACTATTAAAATTACTGTTAACAGTGCTATTATGAATTGCAATGTCAGCACTATTTTTTTTCCTGCAATTTCAAATGCACTTGTTTTAATAAATAAATACAGCGTTTTAAAAGCATACACAATCTGTGTAAAAATATTAGTCTGTGGTTAAAAGGACTTGAAAGGACTCGAAACTCAAAATGCAGGACTTGGGACTCGACTTGAGACTTTCCAGTCTTGACTTTGGACTTGACTCGGGACATGCCTGTCTTGACTCGGGACTTGACTCGAGACTTGAGGGCAAAGACTTGAGACTTACTTGTGACTTGCAAAGCAATGACTTGGTCCCACCTCTGCTTGAAGGTAGAAAAGCGCTATACAAGTACAACCCATTTATCATTTATTTATTTTATTTATTTTATTTATTTTATTTATTTTATTTATTTTATCTTTTATTTTATTTTATTATTTTTATTTTATTTTTTTCCCGAGCGTGATGATGTCACGTTATCGATGGGAAAATGCATTTTTAGACACTATGATTTACCTGAGCGGCTAGGAGACACCGAAAGTAACAAGCAGTAGAAAATGTATTAGAGAGGGCAGATTTAAATAAATAAATTTAAAAAAAAAATGTTTTTAACTTGGGACTTCCCACGGGCCGCAATTTGGGGACCCCTGCTGTATAATAACTGCTTTTTGTGAAAAAAAAACTAGAACTGAATTCACGAAAATCCATTATTGACTTAGCAACCCCACGTATCGGTCCAGCTCCCCCTTGCTCATCATATTCTAAAAACCAGCGTGATCTTGCCTTGTTGTTAGCACTTTAGCTGCTACGTCTTTTATCCGCCTGTACAAGGATTTATGGACAGAGGAGAGATCCAAGCCCGCATTAACGCTGGATTTTGATGTCCATGTCTGACAGAACTTCCTCTAATCCTCTTGGCTTCTCGATGGCAGGAGAACCTCTGATGTTGTAAAACTAGTGGATCAGACCGCTATACATCACACACTTCTCTCTGCACGAGCCGCCACTACTAAAACGGTAAAAGAAGAACGCCTGAACCGAAATACTGACTTTAGATGAAGCAAAATGCGAATTGAGCTGGTTCAGATCTTGACCCAGTTCATAGCAGTTTTGTATCATAAGGTGGTCCAAAATAGTTTCCTAAAAGTTAGTAATTGCGCTACAAAGATCCAATTAACAAGTGCTAAAAAGTGTGTGCAAACTATAGAATTGTGTGTAATATTAGTAAATGTGTTACATTTACATTTAAATATTATATAATTACATTTGCATCTCCTCCACCCAGTATTGTGGTTGTTCTAGTAATTACTAGGGATGTCCGATAATGGCTTTTTTGCCGATACCCGATATTCCGATATTGTCCAACTCTTAATTACCGATACCGATATCAACCGATACCGATATATACAGTCGTGGAATTAACACATTATTATGCCTAATTTGGACAACCAGGTATGGTGAAGATAAGGTCCTTTTTTTTTTAATTAATAAAATAAAATAAGATAAATAAATTAAATACATTTTCTTGAATAAAAAAGAAAGAAAAACTATATAAAAACAGTTAAATAGAAACTAGTAATTAATGCAAATGAGTCAAATTAACTGTTAAAGGTTAGTACTATTAGTGGACCAGCAGCACGCACAATCATGTGTGCTTACGGACTGTATCCCTTGCAGACTGTATTGATATATATTGATATATAATGTAGGAACCAGAATATTAATAACAGAAAGAAACAACCCTTTTGTGTGAATGAGTGTAAATGGGGGAGAGAGGTTTTTTGGGTTGGTGCACTAATTGTAAGTGTATTTTGTGTTTTTAATGTTGATTTAATAAAAAATAAAATACAATTTAAAAAAAACGATACCGATAATAAAAAAAACGATACCGATAATTTACGATATTACATTTTAAAGCATTTATCATCTCTAGTAATTACCATATATTCTGCATTTACATGAAGACAAACATACTAAATTGATTGCACTCTCTATTTTGCAGCTTTAAAAGACCCAATTGTCTGCTCATGAGCATAATAGATCATCTTTGTGTACGCTATCAAGTTTGCACATGTTTTAATACACTCAAACATTTAGCACATGGGTCCTCAAACTACGGCCTGCGGTCCGGATCCGGCCCACCAGCGTCCGAAATCCGGCCCACGGGAAGTTCCAAGTTTAAAAAAAAAACGTGTTGTTTTTTTGTTTTTTTGTATTATTATTTTTTTTAATCTGTCCTTTCTAATCCATTTTCTACTGCTTGTTACAATTCAGTGTCACAGGTTTCCCTGCCCTTCAGCGGATTTTTAAATTCCCTGAAGAGCAGGGAAACCTGCGAAACAGGCTTGTAGGGATGAAATAGCCTCTGTGTTTTTTCCAGACCTAACGTGTGTATATATATATATATATATATATATATATATATATATATATATATATATATATATATATATATATATATATACACTACCGTTCAAAAGTTTGGGGTCACATTGAAATGTCCTTATTTTTGAAGGAAAAGCACTGTACTTTTCAATGAAGATAACTTTAAACTAGTCTTAACTTTAAAGAAATACACTCTATACATTGCTAATGTGGTAAATGACTATTCTAGCTGCAAATGTCTGGTTTTTGGTGCAATATCTACATAGGCGTATAGAGGCCCATTTCCAGCAACTATCACTCCAGTGTTCTAATGGTACAATGTGTTTGCTCATTGGCTCAGAAGGCTAATTGATGATTAGAAAACCCTTGTGCAATCATGTTCACACATCTGAAAACAGTTGAGCTCGTTACAGAAGCTACAAAACTGACCTTCCTTTGAGCAGATTGAGTTTCTGGAGCATCACATTTGTGGGCTCAATTAAACGCTCAAAATGGCCAGAAAAAGAGAACTTTCATCTGAAACTCGACAGTCTATTCTTGTTCTTAGAAATGAAGGCTATTCCACAAAATTCTTTGGGTGACCCCAAACTTTTGAACGGTAGTGTATATATATATATATATATATATATATATATATATATATATATATATATATATATATATATATATATTGTTGCGGCGATCTGTGGGGGGAGGTTCGCCTGTGAGCGTGTGCTGATGACATCAGCCTCACCTCTCCACAGTGGGGCGCACAGGTGAGCACAATCAGCCTAATCCATAAAAGTTTGGCTGCTCAGAACTTTGTCCAGTGGTCTTGCAGAGCAGCTGATGGCTGCAGGACAGCGACATCACATGCTAAATCATTGGACTGAAATGCATGAGGAAGAGGAAAAGATCAAAGAGGCTACCGGTAAGCTCATGTCTTTTTACTGGGCCGAAGCAAACTGTTTGGAACACAGAAGCCTAGGTCTGTGCTCATGGAGCAAACAAATCATAGGTATTGCTTTGTTAAATGTGTTGTCTGTTGAGAGGTTAAAAGGTCACGCTGTATTGACTGCTTTGCAGTTGGTAAATTGTGTGCTTATTTGAATTAGTTTAAGGTGAATTACGCAAATAGTCAAATCTGTCTGCTGTACTTGATTTCAGTTGAATTAAAGGTGTGATTTGAATGATCATAATATAGAATGAAATATGTAAAATGATCTTGGTTAAGATATAAGGAAAAAGCAGGTTAATTTAAGGGTTGATGGTTCTACAAATAGAACTGGGCTTCTGTTTATTAATGCTTACATTTTACAGTTTTGCCTTTGCCCACTTGCTCTGGTTGACTCAATGAGCAATGTTTAATATAGGCCATGTTTAATATATTGTTTTTTTTGCCTAGTAAATGTGCTTTTGTTGAGTTTGTGTAAATACTGATTTGAGTTTAATACTTAGTTTTTCGTATGTTTAAAGATGTTTCACCTTCCTGTTTCTGGTCAATAAATCCGCAAACTGAGTGAAATCCTGAGTCTGGTCAAAGCCTTCCCTTTTCAAGTGTGGGAAACCCATGCAGTCGAAGTTACACTTGAGATATATATATATATATATATATATATCAGTGGCGTGCAGTCACTAGAGGCAGGGGAGGCGGGGCCTCACCTGCCATCATGGAAAGAAAAAAAATGTAAAAAGAAAAAAAAAAAAATTTAATTGTTATATGTATCCAGTGATTATACTAAAGTTATTTTCCATTTAACTTCACCAGTTTTAGATTATTTTTATTTTTATTTTCACATTTGCCGTTCAAATACTGAGAAGAGACGGTGCGGTGATCAGCAGCCAGTTGAGGCACGTCACTGATTTGTGCCTCAACATGGATTGTCCACAATGACTCGGCTAACTGCTGAGCTGCTGTGCAGTGAGACTGTATTGCTACATGAATTATATCAGCTAACTAAACTATGGCATAGTTTAGTTAGCTGAGGTATATAATGTACAGTGTATTTTGTCAAAAACTGTATGTGTGTAACGTATTTCTTGTGTGAGCATTCATAAATCTGCTGCAAAAGACGTACTGGTTGAGGCTCGCAGTAATCCGGCCTCCTGGTGGTAGAGGGCGGTAGTGATCCCAGAGATCATTCCTCGGCCGCAGAAGAAAAAGAAAAAAAAAAAAAAAGTTTGCATTGCAAGCGTTTGTTAATTTCCTCTCGCCTGGACTTTTATTAAAAACATGTAAATATGTAAAATAAAACAGTTTTCTAAACTGGACTTTCAATCGAAGCAGGAGGTAATAATTAAAGGTAGACCAACGCCGGAGCTAAAAGGTTTGCTTTTGACTTTGGGACAGAAGACCCGTTCTTTTCAAACGGCGTGGTACACACGCAAAGGCTGGCTGTGTGGATGTCCAGCAAGAAAGGTAAGACCATAACAATGTTTTTTTTTATTAAATGTGCTTTTTTGTGTGCTACAGTTGTGTAAAGAATGCTGGTATGAGCTTTTAAACATAACCCGTTAACTGCTGCCAATCACATGGTGAATAAGATACTATTTAGGGTTCATATGTTTGTAAATCTGACTGTGATGATGCAGTGCCTCACCAGACATTAACCTCACCGCACGCCACTGATATATATATATATATATATGTATGTATGTATGTATATATATATATATATATATATATATATATATATATATATATATATATATATATATATATATACACACACACACAGTACAGACCAAAAGTTTGGTATACATATACAAAGTACAGACCAAAGGTTTGGACACACTATCTCATTTCAATGCGTTTTCTTTATTTTCAAGACTATTTACTTTGTAGGTTTTCACTGAAGGCATCAAAACTATGACATCTGTGAAGTGAAAACTACTACTTCTTGATGCTCATCGAGAGATTGCCAAGAGTGTGCAAAGCAGTAATCACAGCAATGGGTGGCTATTTTGAAGAAACTAGAATATAAAACATGTTTTCATTTATTTCACCTTTTTTTATTAAGTACATAACTCTACATTAGTCCATTCATAGTTTTGATGCCTTCACTGACAATCTACAATGTAAATAGCCATGAAAATCAAAAAAACGCATTGAATGAGAAGGTGTGTCCAAACTTTTGGCCTGTACTATGTATATATATATATATAATTATATACAGCCAGGCCCCCGGCCAAATAGTTGTAACCCAATGCGGCCTCCAAGTCAAAAAGTTTGTGGACCCCTGCTTTAGCAGATCAGGCCCTTGGTGTCCAACTATATTGACCTCAAACTCACACTAGAGATGTACTGTACATAAAAACTCAGAGGGATCGCACCCTGTTGGCCATCAGACAGAAAAGCAATGTACATACTTACCAAGGTATGTTTGGAAAAACACATTTGTGGTCCTCAAACATTTTTTCACATCAATATCCATTCAGACAGCAACAGGTGGCACATAACCACTACACCATTTCAGCCTATTAGAGGCAACAAAGGGGAATCGTTGACTTTATCATTTACTGATTTTTATGGCATATTTCACCCTGACTTGAGTTTCTTTGAACTAAAACACAGATGGTATCTTTAGAATAGCCTGTTGTGCCTTTTATGTTTACATTGTCCACTGACTGACCTTTATTGTTCATACAAGATGCTTCTTGCTTGTCTATTGATCAGAAGTGACGGAGAATTTACTGGAAAACACACACAACCTGCTTTTATAGCACGTGATCACAATATTCACACAACTAAAATGCCAAGCGCAATAATCGCCATTCAGCAGCTAATAGTACACTAATGCTTGTAAATAGCACTACCAGGTTGTCGTAGCATAGAAACGCGTATTTCACTATGACTGTGCCTATTTTTACCCATTAATGACCCCATCCAGTGAAACAAGCTTTTTAACACACCTGAAAATAGCATTTTACCTCCCTCATTAAAAATGTTGTCCAAAGGAACATTTTTCATCCGCATCAAATCCGTCCCTTCTTGGAGAGCAGCAGCTTAATTGGGAGGGAGAAAATGATAATTACTACCATGCTAAGTAGGAATTTACCACCTGTATTCTGGACACCAGGGGCCGTACTTATGAAGCTTCTTAGAGTGCCATTTTACACTTAAGTCCTGAGAATTTGCGAAATTTAGTCCTACTCTCAAACTTAAGAATAAAAGCTTTTTATGAACGTTCTTAAGTCTAAGAATCACTCCTACTCTCCACGATATTTAAGAGACCTTCAGAGGTGTCTTAAGTGGTTAGGAGTTGCCAGCAGGGGATGGCACTGAGGCGAGAGAGACGTGCGCGAACGTTCAGGGAACGGAACAATGTTGTTGTTTTTTTGATGACAAGCAGCTGATCAAACGGTATCGTTTAGACAGAGCGGATATTATTTTTGTCACAGATTTAATACTTTTCGATTCCTTGTTGATTTCTGCATGTGTCTGCAGTGGGCTAGTATATATAGAGCCACCCACACCAGTTTCAAATTAGTTGCCTAATTAATGAATTGGAAAGAAAATGTTATGACAGTAGCGTATGTGTGTGGCCGTGAGGTGAGTGACGTCAGTGAGTGTGTGGGCGACAGAAGAGAGGGAGCGGTAGCGTGAGTGCCGGCGGGGACTAGTTTGTTTTGTATTATTTTGTAGTTTATTGTCAAAATATACACTCCCATTGTCCACTTAAATATTTCCAAGATATTTCTTTATTCTTAGACAACGGATTCCCTTTCGTGATTGGTCATTTCTATGGACACAGAAATGACGTCACCTAAAATTCCGTTTACGGCACATAGTAATGTCGTAATTCAGCTCTGAGTGTGACACTTAAGATTCAGTCCTACACTTCGCTGAAAGTGTGAGTAAGACGCTTGATAACTAACTTTTAAGTGCAGCTTTCAGCGAAGAATTTATTTACTCTTAAGTCAACTCTTAGCAGACTTCTTAGGAGTAATTCTAAGAAGCTTGATAAGTACGGCCCCAGTAGATTAAGGGAGTCCAGTCTTGCCTCTTCTACGTCAGAGTTGTGGCTGCCAATTCTGTAGCTGTAACAAACACCAAACTATCAGTAATTCCAGAGACACGGGGCAGGTGTAGGATTAGATACTGTAAATTCTGCTTCTTCCTACTTTTTTTTTTAAACATGTTGAATGGGGCAAGTGTAAACATGTGATGCGCGGCGAGAAGACAGCGAGACAGACGTAGATAAGGAGGACATTTACAACAAAGCAACAAAGCTTATACTGGAAAAGGACAGGACTAAAAAAAAATATACAGCACATACAAATAATGTAAGACCACAAATGGTTTTCATTTTCAACAAAAAAAGGCATTCAAAAGTATTAGAAATTTGTTTTTTTACCCAAAATGATTCATTTTCTTCTTTACTAGTTATCACTTTGATGATCAATCTGTATTCACTTTTATTAAAGCACAATAATTTAAAATAAGTCAGTAGTGAGACACCAGCCATGAAACTCACCACTAGGGCTTGGTGTCATGGCCAATTTCCCGAATCGACTCCATTTCAATTCGTAAGGTTCTATACTGAACAAAAATATAAACGCAACACTTTTGTTTTTGGTCCTGAGGTAAATTATACCGTATACAATTTTCCTATATGATTGTTTACTATCATGCATTTATATTTGGTTGCAGAATCATTTAGAGGATTATTCTACTAAGATCAAAAGTGCACATGTTCATCACAAACTCTCCAGAGAGTGGTGGATTTTGCCCCCAGGAAATTGGAATCCTACAGGAATGCAAGTTTGGAGTTTAGGAGGAAGTGTAAAGATATTAGCAGGTAGGAAGCCCCCACAGGTAGGAGTAGAGGATAGGTGTTGGAGATCACCCGACTCAAACTGATCAGAGGAATAATGTCAAGGAAAGATTGACTGGCCACACTGACCGGCTAGAACTACAAAGAGTAAAGGTCTTCGTGTAAAAGGTATTTAAGGACATTTGTCCAAGAAGACAGCAGAAGAGTAATCAGGCCCACTCTTTTTCCTGGAGTTGCAGGTCCAGTCTGAGGCTCGCTGAAACAAATTAAGGGGGATTGAACCAGGAACCCTCAGGTTGTTGGCACGGCCACTCTCCTAACCGCGCCACGTTATGCCCTAGATAGATATTAGGGGTGTGGGAAAAAATCGATTCGATTTCTAATCGCGATTCTCACGTTGTGCGATTCAGAATCGATTCTCATTTTTAAAAAATCGATTTTATTGTATTTTATTTATTTATTTTTTATTTTTTTATTTATTTAATTTTTAATTAATCAATCCAACAAAACAATACACAGCAATACCATAACAATGCAATCCAATTCCAAAACCAAACCCGACCCAGCAACTGCAATAAACAGAGCAATTGAGAGGAGACACAAACACGACACAGAACAAACCAAAAGTAGTGAAACAAAAATGAATATTATCAACAACAGTATCAATAAAAGTTACAATTTCAACATAGCAGTGATGCTGACACAAAAGCGCTGACACAAAAGCGCCCCCAAAAGCACGGCCGATAACCCCTGAGGAACGTTGGAAAATAAAAATAATAAAACTTGTAAAATAGTAAGAACTATGAGTAGAAATAAAGAATAAAATACAAGTAAGACATACACTACCGTTCAAAAGTTTGGGGTCACCCAAACAATTTTGTGGAATAGCCTTCATTTCTAAGAACAAGAATAGACTGTCGAGTTTCAGATGAAAGTTCTCTTTTTCTGGCCATTTTGAGCGTTTAATTGAGCCCACAAATGTGATGCTCCAGAAACTCAATCTGCTCAAAGGAAGGTCAGTTTTGTGGCTTCTGTAACGAGCTAAACTGTTTTCAGATGTGTGAACATGATTGCGCAAGGGTTTTCTAATCATCAATTAGCCTTCTGAGCCAATGAGCAAACACATTGTACCATTAGAACACTGGAGTGATAGTTGCTGGAAATGGGCCTCTATACACCTATGTAGATATTGCACCAAAAACCAGACATTTGCAGCTGGAATAGTCATTTACCACATTAGCAATGTATAGAGTGTATTTCTTTAAAGTTAAGACGAGTTTAAAGTTATCTTCATTGAAAAGTACAGTGCTTTTCCTTCAAAAATAAGGACATTTCAATCAATCAATCAATGTTTATTTATATAGCCCTAAATCACAAGTGTCTCAATGTGACCCCAAACTTTTGAACGGTAGTGTATGAAGATTAATATAAAAATTAAAATTAAAAATGGAATTAGTTATTTCACCCAGTCCTACTCACCACACACGTCCAGCCTCTGTTATGGCTTTGAAAGTACCCTCAAAAGGCAAACATTGTTATGTTGTGGAAAAACAACATTGAAGCTGCCTGACTGAATTCAAGGGAAGGATTGAGATGATCTCCCACCGCTGGGATGAGCCTCGCTCCCATACAACCGGACTACAAATATCCCGAAGGCTTGATGAAGATGTGTCGGGTTTATCTGGGTCGACACATCCAAAGCCTTCAAAGTGGACCCGTCTGGTGCCAGATAAACCGGCCATGCGTTTACTGTTTTATCTGCCATCAGAAGCTGCTGCTAAGAAGGTTTTTGTCATTTCCAAAAAGCTCATCCCTCGGCGTGCATATTCCTTTACGCTTTATTTCTTCCAAAGATTCACAGGACGGAGTCCGCCAACAACAAGCGACTGGCTTTTGTTTGTGTGACAAAAGCAGAATCTTATTGTCGTATGTTAGCCGGGATTCTCTTCCAAAAACAGCACCATACAACAACACACACCGAATGTAAATATTCAATTAAGGAGTAGGAAGAGGCAAAGCTAATTTAATCCTACAACCTTTCGACTTCAGAGCAACTTCTAATACATGTAACATTCCTTGTTCTCAATTTGTAACACACTTTAAATCAAAGCATTCTAAGTACAATGATTCACATATAAGATTAATAATAACTCATTTTCAATAAAGATCAAGATGTTTATCAAATTCTTCTTCCCTGCAGTTATAGACTTAGACAAACAAGGGAAATTGTTCCACACAGTAGCTCAGTTACAAAAGATGGAAAGGGTAAGGATGGAAAGGATAATGCAGGTATCACCCATATCACCCCCGTTCTATCCAGTCTTCATTGGCTTCCAGGTATAATTCCGCATTGAGTTTAAGATTGCATGGTGGGGCCCCTCAGTAGATCACTGATTTGCTATGCCCCTACTCCTCAGGGCGCAACCTCCGGTCTTCAGGCCAGGGTCTTCTAAAGATCCCAAAAACTCTTTTTAAAACCTGTGGAGACCTGGGGCCGTACTTATCAAGCTTCTCAGAATTACTCCTAAGAAGTCTGCTAAGAGTTGACTTAAGAGTAAATAAATTCTTCGCTGAAAGCTGCACTTAAAAGTTAGTTATCAAGCGTCTTACTCACACTTTCAGCGAAGTGTAGGACTGAATCTTAAGTGTCACACTCAGAGCTGAATTACGACATTACTATGTGCCGTAAATGGAATTTTAGGTGACGTCATTTCTGTGTCCATAGAAATGACCAATCACGAAAGGGAATCCGTTGTCTAAGAATAAAGAAATATCTTGGAAATATTTAAGTGGACAATGGGAGTGTATATTTTGACAATAAACAACAAAATAATACGAAACAAACTAGTCCCCGCCGGCACTCACGCTACCGCTCCCTCTCTTCTATCGCCCACACACTCACTGACGTCACTCACCTCACGGCCACACACATACGCTACTGTCATAACATTTTCTTTCCAATTCATTAATTAGGCAACTAATTTGAAACTGGTGTGGGTGGCTCTATATATACTAGCCCACTGCAGCCACATGCAGAAATCAACATGGAATCGAAAAGTATTAAATCTGTGACAAAAATAATACCCGCTCTGTCTAAACGATACCGTTTGATCTGCTCGTCATCAAACAAATCCAGAACATCGTTCCGCTCCCTGAATGTTCGCGCATGTCTCTCTCGCCTCAGTGCCATCCCCTGCTGGCAACTCCTAACCACTTAAGACACCTCTGAAGGTCTCTTAAATATCGTGGAGAGTAGGAGTGATTCTTAGACTTAAGAACGTTGATAAAAAGCTTTTATTCTTAAGTTTGAGAGTAGGACTAAATTTCGCAAATTCTCAGGACTTAAGTGTAAAATGGCACTCTAAGAAGCTTGATAAGTACGGCCCCTGGTATTCCAGGCTATAGCTCCCAGACTCTGGAACAATTTGCACCAGTCCCTCCGTGATCTTTACTGTGTTGAAACTTTTAAGAAACATTTGAAAACTTCTCTTTTTATTAAAGCTTTTAGTTAATGCACCTTTTTAATTATCAATTGTAATCCACTTTGTATCCTTTTTATCATGTTGCCCCTGTTGTTTTCATTGAAATGTTGTTTTACTTCACCTATGTTTTGTACAGCGCTTTGTGATTTTATCTGTGAAAAGCGCTTTATAAATAAAATGTACTTACTGACTTAGGGACGCGGTGGAGCGGTTGGGAGAGTGGCCGTGCCAGCAACCTGAGGGTTCCTGGTTCGATTCCCACCTTCTACCATCCTAGTCACGTACGTTGTGTCCTTGAGCTAGACACTTCACCCTTGCTCCTGATGGTTAGTGGTTAGGGCCTTGCATGGCAGCTCCCGTCATCAGTGTGTGATAGGGTGAAAACGTGGAAATAGCGTCAGAGCGCTTTGAGTACCTTTTAAGGTAGAAAAGTGTTATAAAAGTATAACCCATTTACCATTTTACTTACTTACTGTAAAGTAGACTAAAAATGTACCATTGTAGCAATATAAAATATAACATATGTAATATTTACATATTATATATACAGTATATAATATATACTGAAATATTATATTATTATATCATATTATATTTATATGTGATTAATCCATCTACAGTCGGAAATTCTTCTTTTTTATCTCTGTAAAAATGTAAAAAAATATTTTCCGTTTTTCTTTGTTTTTTCCGACCTACAATGCGTGTTAAAATCTTGATCCGTCTCTTTGCCATACCTGCCAACAACTACGGTTATCCCGTAATGAGTATGGTTTTTGATAATCCAGTAAAATAAACTATGGTTTTCCATTAAAAATTATTAACTTAAAAATGGAAGCTACGTAGCGAAGCAACTCCACTGGCAGGGGACAAAATATACGGGAAACATCAATAATGATTGGTTGGTTTACGTATAAGAACATCCATGATTGGTTGGTTGGTTTACTACATACTTGCCAACCCTCCCGTTTTTAGCGGGAGAATCCCGGTATTCAGCGCCTCTCCCGACAACCTCCCGGCAGAGATTTTCTCCCGACAAACTCCCGGTATTCAGCCGGAGCTGGAGGCCACGCCCCCTCCAGCTCAATGCGGACCTGAGACTGAGTGGGGACAGCCTGTTCTCACGTCCGCTTTCCCACAATATAAACAGCTTGCCTGCCCAATGACGTCATAACATCTACGGCTTTTAGAGAGTAGAGTGCACAACTGCGCACACAACAAGGAGACGAAACAGAAGAACGAGGTAATTACAGACATGGCGACGCCGTCGACGAGCAAGATGAAGAAATACGCTTGCAAGTTCCAAAACGAATGGAAACAAGGATTTCAGTTCATCCAGGACAGTTCGAAAGGGAAGGTGTATGTTGCCTGTAAATATGTAGAACAGACTTCTCCATTGAACACGGTGGCCGAAATGATATACTCAACATGAACGGAGAAGTTAAACAGGACAATACTGCCATCTAATGGATAGCCACCGGAACACTGAAATTCAAGTATTTCTTTTATGTAAATAAAATAAATATATATATATATATATATATATATATATATATATATATATATATATATATATATATATATATATATATATACATGAAATACTCGAGTTGGTGAATTCTAGCTGTAAATAACCACGCCCCCTACCCCCCACCTCCCGATATTGGAGGTCTCAAGGTTGGCAAGTATGGTTTACTATGATGAGTCACGATTGGTTAAGATTAGGGCAAAACATTAGGGACAGGCCAATCAGAGGCAAGATAGGGCGGGTCATCGAACCAGGAAGGGATATCACAACAGACATCCCAAATGGGGATGAGGGAGAAAAGGGAATATTCAAGGGGTGGATTTATATATTAAAAAAACTAGTGGAAGAAGGCAGGGGGATTCTCATTCTTTAGATTTTTCTTTTAGCGATGTAGACGACGTCCAGTAAACCACAATGCGTCTACTTGGCCACATTTGGACAAATGTATGCATCTGGATAAAACAATGCCCAAAACATAAATTTTAGTTGTTTACCATATAAGCCCAAATCAAAACTGCTCTCGACATGGAAGACGTGGAATACATATTTAAGAACACACACCATTGTGGCAGACATGTGGTGACTTTTGCTACAGTATAGCTAAAAGTCTAAATGCTACATTTAATTTTCATTGGTGTTTTTAGAACAAGACAGTAGCTGACATTTTAATTATTTCTACTGTTTATATTTTGACATTGAACAGTTGAATCATTTTGAAACAAACAACGTGACTGCAAGATACTGTTATTTCATGCTATAAATCACAAATGGCTGATCAGATAAAGGAAGTTAGCTAATAGAATAAACATTGTTTGTACTCTTTATGATGTTTGCATTTGGAGCAGTTAGAAGTGGAGAGGGAGTCAAAGAGACAAAAATTGGCTATGTAATGCAAGGCAGAATCCACTAAAGCAGAAACAAAAAGGAAAATGCAAGCTGCTCAGAAATTTGCCAGGAAGGCTCATGTCAGAACCATCAAAGCAAAAATGTCAAAGTAATGTGTGAATGAACCAAAGTAATGTGTAAATAATGTAAATGAGTAGGCCAAGTGGTTAGACTGTCCGCCCTGAGATCGGTAGGTTGTGAGTTCACACCCCGGCCGAGTCATACCAAAGACGATAAAAATGGGACCCATTACCTCCCTGCTTGGCACCTAGCATCAAGGGTTGGAATTGGGGGTTAAATCACCAAAAATGATTCCCGGGCGCGGCACCGCTGCTGCTCACTAATCCCCTCACCTCCCAGGGGGTGAACAATCATTGATACTTTAACTTAACTTAACTTTAAATAACTACATGAACCATCTGTGGCTGTGAAGTGCCCCCCTTGCACCCCCGCCAGAGCACCGCCATGGACCTGGCTGGGGGCCGCCGGTCTCCAGACCCCCGGTTTATTTTCAGTCTTTTTCAATATTTCAAATCACATCACCTGTCAAAATTGTAGTTTGAAAAACCACTTAAAGTGGATCATATTAGTACATTGTTTGATTTATTTGCTTAATCCATTCCATAATTTAATTCCACATACTGATATACCGGTACTAAAGGCTTAAAGTGTTGTATGTGCAGACAAATGTTTTAACTTTAGATTGTTCTCAAATGTTATATTTCTCCTCTTTTGTTGAGAAGAATTGCTGCACATTCTTGGGTAGAAGGTTGTAGTTTGCTTTGTACATCATTTTAGCTGTTTGCAAAAGCACCAAATCATTGAATTGGATTATTTTGGATTCAATAAATAAAGGGTTTGTATGTTCTCTGTATCCAACATTATGTATTATTCGAACTGATCTGTTTTGTGCATGTAGAGGTACAAAAAAAAAAGTTAACTTTAAGGGTGTCGGGGTTGCCCCTGACAGTTTGGTTGTGTTTTTAGTTTTTCCTCTATTAGTTGTATTTCCTGTCAGCGCTCTTGTTTTGGTTCTGTTTCCTGTTTGTCTTCCTGAGTGCTGTGTCCCCTCAGCTGTGGCTGATTGGCACCGGGTCACACCTGGTGCCAATCTGCCAGCTGCTATTTATACCTGCCCTGCCCTCCAGTCACGGCTGGATTATTGTAGTGTCTACCTGTTAATGTCACTTCTACCTGTCACTATTTGTCGTTGTAGCTCTGTCTACTTTTGTCCACTCCGCTCTAGTCATAGTTCCTTCGTGTCACAGTAAGTGTTTTTGTTCACTCCGCTCTAGTCATAGTTCCTTCGTGTCACAGTAAGTGTTTTTGTTCACTCCGCTCTAGTCATAGTTCCTTCGTGTCACAGTAAGTGTTTTTGTTCAAGTTTGTTCTCCGCCTTGTGCGCGCCTTTTGTTTGTTCCCTTTTGTTTGTGTTTTGCCAAAGTATTTAATTAAATCATGTTTTCTCGCACTATGCCTGCCATCATCTCTGCATCTTGGGGTTCGTCGCCAAAAAACCTTGACAGAATAATCCAGCCTAACACAAACCTCGCAGAGATGTCCATGGCAGAGAGGCTTAACAAGGCTTTAGAACTAATGGCTAATTTAAAGAAAAGTTTGGCCGCTTTTCAAGCCCTCTCCCACCCACCCCTGTCGTCTGTGGGCCTATCTGGGGACGTCTGGGATCCGTCCCTTGGTGGGCGGGTGCAGACCCCAGTGGGTCTGCAAGAGATGGCGCCATCATCTCCGAGGGGTCTGCAACAGACGGCGCCATCCTCTCCGGTGGACCAGCAGGGGTCTCCACCATCCTCTCCGGTGGACCAGCAGGGGTCTCCACCATCCTCTCCGGCGGACCAGCAGGGGTCTCCACCACCCTCTCCGGCGGGCCAGCAGGGGTCTCCACCACCCTCTCCGGCGGGCCAGCAGAGGGCGCCGCCACCATCGTCTCCGGTGGGTCCTCCCACGCCGGCGGTCGAGCCGCCTCGCCAATTGCGGCGGCGTTCAACACGCCGTCGCCACCTGACTCTTCCCCGCTGGTTGCGGGGACACTTGGCCTGGCGGCCCACCTCCTTGTCCTCCCTCCACCCTCCCTTGACTTTGGACTGTTTTTTTTTTTTTTTGGGTGGGGGGGGTTGTTTAAGAACGTCTGGTATCCGTTATGGGAAGGGGGGCTATTGTCAGGGTTGCCCTGACAATTTGGTTGTGTTTTTAGTTTTTCCTCTATTAGTTGTATTTCCTGTCAGCGCTCTTGTTTTGGTTCTGTTTCCTGTTTGTCTTCCTGAGTGCTGTGTCCCCTCAGCCGTGGCTGATTGGCACCGGGCCACACCTGGTGCCAATCTGCCAGCTGCTATTTATACCTGCCCTGCCCTCCAGTCACGGCTGGATTATTGTAGTGTCTACCTGTCACTATTTGTCGTTGTAGCTCTGTCTACTTTTGTCCACTCCGCTCTAGTCATAGTTCCTTCATGTCACAGTAAGTGTTTTTGTTCAAGTTTGTTCTCCGCCTTGTGCGCGCCTTTTGTTTGTTCCCTTTTGTTTGTGTTTTGCCAAAGTATTTAATTAAATCATGTTTTCTCGCACTATGCCTGCCATCATCTCTGCATCTTGGGGTTCGTCGCCAAAAAACATTGACAAAGGGCCTGATTTACTAAAGGTGTGCGTGTACTAAAACACTTGATAGCACACGCAAAGCTGATCAACTAAAGGTGTGCAACGTGGATTGCGTCTGTTAAGTGGGCAGAATAAGGCGTGCAATCCATTTTGTGTCTCTGGCTACATTAATATGCAAAATATATGCCGATCATCAAAACGGCCACAATACTCCGAGGAGAAAATGTCAATATAATATTTTAGCACGTGCAATGTGATTTATCAACACTCATCACTGTTTTGCGAGCACTATTTGACGTTTTATTTAGCACGTGTCAGCAGGAAAACTTCTGACGGTTCCACACACGGCTGCATGAACCGTAATGATGGACAGACAAGATTTCTCCGTCCTACGTGTGTGTGTCAACAATTTGATGAACGGTCAGAAATAAAAATAGCAATTTCCTTTTCCAATTTTTTTGTGCTACTGAATGACTTATGGGGGCAGTCTAAAATGAATTAAATTGATGCGTTTTGGTGAATGTTGGCGTTTTTGTTTTATTTTGTTAGTTTGTTTATTTAGGAAACATATTACTACACTGCAAAAAGTCAGTGTTCAAAAACAAGACAAAAAAATACAAAAATGAGGGGTATTTTATTTGAACTAAGCAAACTTATCTGCTAATAGAACAAGAAAATTCGGCTTTTCAAGACTTTCCAAAACAAGTAAAATTAGCTAACCTCAATGAATCCAAAAATACCTTAAAATAAGTATATTCTCATTAATAACAAGTGCACTTTTCTTGATAGAAAATAAAATTAGACCTTTTTGCTCAATATGTTGAAAAATATTCTTAAATGAAGTAAATGCTAGTGCCATTATCTTGACATAATGATATGCGCTCGGCATTACATTTCTTGAAACCAACAAACTTATACTAAAAATGAATGTATTGTTCTTAATGGAAAGGCAACAAGGCAACCGCTTGTTACTCTCGGGGTCTCCTAGCCACTCAAGCAAATCATATAGTCTAAAAATGCATTTTTCCATCGATAACATGACATCATCGCGCCAAGTGTGTGCTCTTTCAGTCAATTAGTGCGCATATATACAGCCCGGCCCCTGGCCAAATTTTTTTTTATTGTAATTTTGAAGAATTTATCTGAAATGTGCATGAACTATTTCTGTTCAAAATTGTTTGAAATGTCACATGTTAAATGTTTAAATATTAACTGTCAGTTTGCTGTACTGTGCCAACTGTACTATTATATGAGTATGTCTTTTATATTGTTTCATTGAAAATAAAACAGCAAAGTCCCTTTGGCTGTCATCTGTTTTAATTGTGAGACGTAATTGTGTCAAAGTCATGATTTTTTTTGTTCATGCTTGAAATTAGAAATTATTACTTTGAAAAAGCAGTTTTATACTTGTGAGTGTTGATGACACAGCTTTGCATCAGTTGATATTCTAGTTTCAAGCATGTTTTACTCAATATAGGTCATCAAATCTCAGCAACAAGCTGTAATATCTTACTGAGATCATTTAGGACCAAAACACTTAAAACAAGTAAAACACTCTAACATAAAACCTGCTTAGTGAGAAGAATTATCTTATCAGACAGAAAATAAGCAAATATTACCCTTATTTGAGATATTTAATCTTACTTAGATTTCAGTTTTTGCAGTGTATAATACACCTCTTACATGAAAAGACATATATTTTATTGCGTTTGTGAGTCATTCCAGACACAGTAATGCGCTGGGGGTACGATCCATAGCGTCGCATTTTAATGTCAAAGTGAAAGAAAAGTGTCAGAAAGTGTCAGTGTGGATATGTTTTTGTTGTCAGCAAATCAGAAAAGGTGTTACAGATTATAGATGTGTGCTGCTGGTTCAACACATCGCACACAGGTAGGAGCATGATAAGATGAATGTGATGAAAATGATTAAATGTTTCAGTGGTAAAACCGCAGCCAGAATGCAGGCAAAATCTTCATTGAAATAAGGCGGTCTTTTCACTTGCATACGCATTTGTTAGTAGATGACACACAACATGCCCACTGATACTGCACGCTTTTTAGATTTTATTATTAGGTGTGGTATTTGGATCTCAGTAAGTCAGGGCCTAAATGTCGAATCCAAATGTTGAATATAACAATAAATGTTAAATATAAATGTAAAATATACAT
The DNA here is from genome assembly GCF_033978785.1 of Entelurus aequoreus. NCBI lineage: Eukaryota > Metazoa > Chordata > Actinopteri > Syngnathiformes > Syngnathidae > Entelurus > Entelurus aequoreus. The sequence continues at coordinate 46,309,606 of NC_084746.1, read as the reverse complement.
CTTAACTGTTGAATATAAAATATTAAATCTAAATGTCAAATCTAAATTCTAAATGCAATGTTAAATCTAAATGTAAATGTTAAATCAAAATTTTAGATATACCGTATTTCCTTGAATAGCCGCAGGGGCGCTAATTAATTTAAAACCTCTTCTCACTCCTGCGCTTACCAAAAGCATGCGGGATGGGCAAGCATGCGCTAATTATTTTAAAACCTCTTCTCACTCCGGCGCTTACCTTATCATGAAAAGCACATTTAATAAAAAAAAAACGTTATTATGGTCTTACCTTTACTTATAAATGATGTCCATCTGCAGCTGCTTCTGATCAAAGGCAGTCTTCCTTATCTTTCTTCAGTTTTAAAAGTCTCTGGAGATATTCCTTTAATTATTACCTCCTGCTGCGATTGAAAGTCCAGTTTAGAAAACTGTTTTATTTTAGATATGAAATCCTCCATGGTAAAAGTGCAAGCAAACGATCGTGGCTCACGCATGCTGTTTGTTGTCTTGTTCTGCAGCACCGGTCTTCTGCAGTACTGGTAGTCGCAAGAAGGATCACTAGCGCCCTCTACCACCAGGAGGCGGGAGTCATTTAATGACTCATATTTGACCCGGCTGAAGTGCCAAGCATGCACTAATTATTTTGCGAAATGAGTTTGACCCGGCTGTAATTCTAGGCAGGCGAATACTATATTCCCGGCGGCAATTCAAGGAAATACGGTAAATGTTAAATCAAAACTTTAAATTTATATGTTAAAAACAAAATGTTCAATTTAAATATTAAATGTAAATAGGAATGTTAAATCTAACTATCGAATCCAAATGTTAAATCTAGATGTAAAAAATAAACGTTAAATCTAAATCCATCCATCCATCCATCCATCCATTTTCTACCGCTTATTCCCTTCGGGGTCGCGGGGGTGCTGGAGCCTATCTCAGCTACAATCGGGCTGAAGGCGGGGTACACCCTGGACAAGTCGCCACCTCATCGCAGGGCCAACACAGATAGACAGACAACATTCACACTCACATTCACACACTAGGGCCAATTTAGTGTTGCCAATCAACCTATCCCCAGGTGCATGTCTTTGGAGGTGGGAGGAAGCCGGAGTACCCGGAGGGAACCCACGCAGTCACGGGGAGAACATGCAAACTCCACACAGAAAGATCCTGAGGCCGGGATTGAACTCACGACTACTCAGGACCTTCGTATTGTGAGGCAGATGCACTAACCCCTCTGCCACCGTGCTGCCCGTTAAATCTAAATGTCAAATCTAAATTCTATCTCTAATGTTGAATCTATATTTAAATGTTAAATCAACATTTTAAATATAAATGTTATATCTAAACTACAGATGTCCGATAATGGCTTTTTTGCCGATATCCGATATTCCGATATTGGATTCCGATACCGATATATACAGTCGTGAAATTAACACATTATTATGCCCCGCTGGATGCATTAAACAATATAACAAGGTTTTCCAAAATAAATCAACTCAAGTTATGGAATAAATGCCAACATGGCACTGCCATATTTATTATTGAAGTCACAAAGTGCATTATTTTTTTTAACATGCCTCAAAACAGCAGCTCGGAATTTTGGACATGAGGTTGAGGTGGGCGGGGTTGAGGTGGGGGGGAGGTGTAGGGGGCAGCGGGGGGTATATATTGTAGCTTCCCGGAAGAGTTAGTGCTGCAAGGGGTTCTGGGTATTTGTTCTGTTGTGTTTATGTTGTGTTACGGTGCGGATGTTCTCCCGAAATGTGTTTGTCATTCTTGTTTGGTGTGGTTTCACAGTGTGGCGCATATTTGTAACAGTGTTAAAGTTGTTTATACGGTGTGACCTGTATGGCTGTTGACCAAGTATGCTTGCATTCACTTGTGTGTGTGAAAAGCCGTAGATATTATGTGAGCCGGCACGCAAAGGCAGTGCCTTTAAGGTTTATTGGCGCTCTGTACTTCTCCCTACGTCCGTCTACACAGCGGCGTTTTAAAAAGTCATAAATTTTACTTTTTGAAACCGATACCAATAATTTTGAAACCGATACGGATAATTTCCGATATTACATTTTTAAGCATTTGTCGGCAGATAATATCAGACATCCCTAATTTAAACCTTAAATTGAAATGTTAAAAACAAAATCTTACATTTAAATAGGAATGTTACATCTAACTATCTAGTCCAAATGTTAAATCTAGATGCTAAATATAAACGTTAAATCTAAATCCAAATTATAAATTGTTACATACAAATATAAATGCGAATGTTAAATCAAATGTTAAATCTAAATGTATCGCCAAGTGTAAAGCTAAATAGTTAGAAAATATGCAAAAATCCCACTGTTCCCACGCCTTTCAGTGCGCCGTGATGCATGTGCATGATTTAAAGGGGTCATATTCTGATACGTTTCTACATTCAAAACACTTTATTGTGGTCTACATAACATGTAATGGTGGTTCTTTGGTCAGGATGCTGCATAGATTAATTTATCCTCCTCAAAGCCAAGCCCTCTTCGACTGTGTCTTCTCCATCAGCCATGCTGTAGTATTTAGTGCTTCCATATCGAGCCTACAGACAGATGAAGCATTAGAGGATGCATGTGCATGCGCGAGACAGTCTGCCCCCACAACAAGAGGACAGAGAAAAATAAATACCTTTTTTATTTACTACAATCTTTGGGTAAACCTCTACCATGTATGGCGAAATCCCCTGATGTCACCAACTGGCGAAAAGGTCACAACTGGGGACAAATTCCAAACAGCTCGCTTGGAGGAAGTATAAAGGAAGGCAAGATTGTTTTATAAACATCTGCGCAATGCCTTCATTGTTTGATTTCAAATTTCGGGGATTTACTGTCTGCAGAACACAAATAAAGAAAACCAGGAACCAATAGGTAAGAGAAATCGGGCCCCTTTTAACATTTGCAGTAGATTTAACATTTAGATGTAGGTTCTACCTCAAGTGTGAAGAAAATTACAGAAAATGTGACAAAAGTGAGTTAAATACTGAAAGTATATCAGCTAGAAAAGTGTAATTATTTTTTTACATTCTGCACCCCATACACTACTCCTACAGTACTACTATATACCATCATCGTTGGAAATGTACTATTATTAGAGAAGCACAACACATCCTGACTCTATCAGTCAAAAGAGAACATGATCATCCTTTGTATTAGATCCCATAGACCAGGGGTGTCCAAACTTTTTCCACTGAGGGCCGCAAACGGAAAAATTAAAGCATGTGGGGGCCATTTTGATATTTTTCATTTCAAACCATAACAAAATATATGGATTTTTTGTATTTATTTTACCTTTTAGGAGTCCCGGGGACCATAAAGGGTCTCAGTTATTAAAATGTTAAAAATAATTCTAATTTGTATTATTTTATTTTTTTTAACGCTTACAGTAAATCTCTATATCAACTTTTAAAAAAAAAAGGTTTTATGGCTTTTCTGTCAAAAACAACTTTGTTTTTTTATAGTAAAACTGAAATATGCAGTATGTAGTAATTAGAGCCCTAAAATATAAATAAAATATAAATAATGCAGGACACCATTGATTTTAATTATTTAATATTTTTGAGTCATCACAGTGAAAAGATAAATAAAATACCACTAAATATATTTGGGATCCAAAATGTGCCCCACTCATAAAGTGATACATTTTTCAATCAATCAATCAATGAATGTTTATTTATATAGCCCAGGGGTCGGCAACCCGCGGCTCCAGAGCCGCATGCGGCTCTTTAGCGCCGCCCTAGTGGCTCTCTGGAGCTTTTTCAAAAATGGAAAAAGATGAGGGGAAAAAAATATATTTTTTGTTTTAATATGGTTTCTGTAGGAGGACAAACATGACACAAACCTCCCTAATTGTTATAAAGCACACTGTTTATATTAAACATGCTTCACTGATTCTAATATTTGGCGAGCGCCGTTTTGTCCTACTAATTTTGGCGGTCCTTGAACTCACCGCAGTTTGTTTACATAACTTTCTCCGACTTTCTAGGACGTGTTTTATGCCACTTCTTTTTCTGTCTCATTTTGTCCGCCAAACTTTTAAGGTTGTGCATGAATGCACCAAGGTGAGTTTTGTTGATGTTATTGACTTAATGTGTGGAGTGCTAATCAGACATATTTGGTCACTGCAAGCTAATCGATGCTAACATGCTATTTAGGCTAGCTATATGTACATATTGCATCATTATGCCTACAGGAACGCTACAGTATATTTGAGCTCATTTAGTTTCCTTTAAGTCCTCTTAATTCAATGTATATCTCATGACACACTATCTGTATGTAATATGGCTTTTAATTTTTTGCGGCTCCAGACAGATTTGTTTTTGAATTTTTGGTCGAATATGGCTCTTTCAACATTTTGGGTTGCCGGCCCCTGATATAGCCCTATTAGTTTTTTGTTTTTTTTTACTTTCATCACTTAAGTTACGAGATCAACTTCAGATATATATGTCGATTTTACATTTCAACTATTATTTTGTTTGTTTTGTGCTCTTTTGTCAAAGAAAACTTTGTTTTTATATGGCAACTACACAATATATGCAATATTTACCACATAAAACATTTTAAAGTGAAAAATTTGAACTAATTGGAGCTTTGAAAATAATTAATTATAACATGGATTTTTTTGTCTTTTTTTTTTTTGAGCAGTGGCAAAAAAAGAAAAAGAAAGAAAGACAAAAGAAAAAAAACAGCCTGCGTGGCAGCTTTGTGTCAACATTGCAACTTTTTCTTGTTAGATTTCACCTCATTCCACTTTTTCTAATGTTCATTTTTATTTTTACAATAGCATTTTCAGAATGTGTGGCGGGCCGGTAAACAATTAGCTGCGGGCCGCAAATGGCCCCCGGACACCCCTGCCATAGACTGTGTACCTAATTAAGTGCCCCCCACTATTCATATAAGAGAGGACTGATTTCAATGCTAGTGTTATCCTTGTACAGCTAATATCAAATCAGTCTGAGGAGATGTTCCTTTTATTGCATGCTTTCATAAAAGCACCAGTATGATGTCATGGGTTCAAGGCTGGATAAAAAAAAAGGGACAATGGCCGCTCGAATACCTTCGACAATAATTCACATTTAATATCCTGCTTCACTCCCGTCAGAGAAATTATAATTTCTTAGTCTTTGTGCATTTAGCGTCCACCTTTATTTCCCTCCACCATTCAACGTCCTGTCATTAGGGGCAGGGGGGGGGGGGGCTACAGTGCCCTCCAAAAGTATTGGAACAGTGCGTCCAATTCGTTTATTTTTGTTGTAGACTGAAAACATTTGGGTTTGACATCAAAAGATGAATATGGGACATCTGGATCTGATACACAACTTCGAAGATAGCACCTTTTGTTTGAACCTACCCATTTTTCATGAGTGCAAAAGTGTTGGAACATGTGACAGACACGTGTGTTTTGTTGCCAAGGTGTCGATTATTCAAACAATAAATAGCACTGAATGTCTGAGCTCAGTTGCAGATTGGGTAGGGTAGGTTCTTGCCCGTGCAGACTGCATTTAGAGGTGGAACCGACATGAAAACCAGAGAGCTGTCTATGGGTGAAAAAGAAGCAATTGTGAATCTGAGAGAAGATGGACAATCAATCGGACATTGGCCATAGCCAGTACGACCATTTGGAATGTTCTGAAGAAGAAAGTCACCACTGGTGTACAAACCCCGTTTCCATATGAGTTGGGAAATTGTGTTAGATGTAAATATAAACGGAATACAATGATTTGCGAATCCTTTTCAATCCATATTCAATTGAATGCACTACAAAGACAACATATTTGATGTTCAAACTCATAAACCTTATTTATTTTTTTGCAAATAATAATTAACTTAGAATTTCATGGCTGCAACACGTGCCAAAGTAGTTGGGAAAGGGCATGTTCACCACTGTGTTACATGGCCTTTCCTTTTAACAACACTCAGTAAAGGTTTGGGAACTGAGGAGACACATTTTTGAAGCTTCTTAGGTGGAATTATTTCCCATTCTTGCTTGATGTACAGCTTAAGTTGTTCAGCAGTCCGGGGGTCTTCGTTGTGGTACTTTAGGCTTTATAATGCGCCACACATTTTCAATGGGAGACAGGTCTGGACTACAGGCAGGCCAGTCTAGTACCCATACTCTTTTACTATGAAGCCACATTGATGTAACACGTGGCTTGGCATTGTCTTGCTGAAATAAGCAGGGGCGTCCATGGTAACGTTGCTTGGATGGCAACATATGTTGCTCCAAAACCTGTATGTACCTTTCAGCATTAATGGTGCCTTCACAGATGTGTAAGTTACCCATGTCTTGGGCACTAATACACCCCCATACCATCACAGATGCTGGCTTTTCAACTTTGCACCTATAACAATCCAGATGGTTCTTTTCCTCTTTGGTCCGGAGGACACGACGTCCACAGTTTCCACAAACAATTTGAATAGTGGACTCATCAGACCACAGAACACTTTTCCACTTTGTATCAGTCCATCTTAGATGAGCTCAGGCCCAGCGAAGCCGACGGCGTTTCTGGGTGTTGTTGATAAACGGTTTTCGCCTTGCATAGGAGAGTTTTAACTTGCACTTACAGATGTAGCGACCAACTGTAGTTACTGACAGTGGGTTTCTGAAGTGTTCCTGAGCCCATATGGTGATATCCTTTACACACTGTTTTTCGCTTGTTGATGCAGTACAGCCTGAGGGATCGAAGGTCACGGGCTTAGCTGCTTACGTGCAGTGATTTCTCCAGATTCTCTGAACCCTTTGATGATATTACGGACCGTAGATGGTGAAATCCCTAAATTCCTTGCAATAGCTGGTTGAGAGAGGTTTTTCTTAAACTGTTCAACAATTTGCTCACGCATTTGTTGACAAAGTGGTGACCCTCGCCCCATCCTTGTTTGTGAATGACTGAGCATTTCATGGAATCTACTTTTATACCCAATCATGGCACCCACCTGTTCCCAATTTGCCTGTTCACCTGTGGGATGTTCCAAATAAGTGTTTGATGAGCATTCCTCAACTTTATCAGTATTTATTGCCACTTTTCCCAACTTCTTTGTCACGTGTTGCTGGCATCAAATTCTAAAGTTAATGATTATTTGCAAAAAAAAATGTTTATCAGTTTGAACACCAAATATGTTGTCTTTGTAGCTTATTCAACTGAATATGGGTTGAAAATGATTTGCAAATCATTGTATTCCGTTTATATTTACATCTAACACAATTTCCCAACTCATATGGAAACGGGGTTTGTACTAGCAACAGACGTCGAACAGGCAGACCAAGGAAAACATCAGCAGTTGATGACAGAAACATTGTGAGAGCTATAAAGAACAACTGTTAGTGACATCAGCAACAACTTCCAGAGGGCAGGAGTGAAGGTATCACAATCTACTGTTGGCTGAAGACTTCATGAACAGAAGTACTGAGGCTACACCAGAAGATGCAAACCATTCATTAGCAAGAAGAATAGTAAGGCCAGGCTGGAATTTGCCAAAAGGTACAGAGATGAGCCTAACAAATTCTGGGAAAAAGTTTTATGGACTGATGAGACAAAGATTAACTTCTTCCAAAGTGATGGAAAGGCGAAAGTTTGGAGAAAGAAAGGATCCCAAACATACGAGCTCATCTGTGAAACACGACAGAGGTAATGTCATGGCTTGGGCTTTCATGGCTTCTTCTGGGACGTCATCTTCATTGATGATGGAACACATGATGGCAGCGGCAAAATGAACTCAGAAGTCTACAGATACATTCTGTCTGCCAGTGGCGTGCCTTCACTAGAGGCAGGGGAGGCGGGGCCTCACCTGCCATCACGGAAAGAAAAAAAATGTAAAAAGAAAAAAAAATTAATTAAATTGTTATATGTATCCAGTGATTATACTAAAGTTATTTTCCATTTAACTTCACCAGTTTTAGATTATTTTTATTTTTATTTTCACATTTGCCGTTCAAATACTGAGAAGAGACGGTGCGGTGATCAGCAGCCAGTTGAGGCACGTCACTGATTTGTGCCTCAACATGGATTGTCCACAATGACTGCTGAGCTGCTGTGCCGTGAGACTGTATTGCTATATGAATTATATCAGCTAACTAAACTATGGCATAGTTTAGTTAGCTAAGGTATATAATGTACAGTGTATTTTGTCAAAAACTGTATGTGTGTAACGTATTTCTTGTGCTGAGCATTCATAAATCTGCTGCAAAAGACGTACTGGTTGAGGCTCGCAGTAATCCGGCCTCCTGGTGGTAGAGGGCGGTAGTGATCCCAGAGATCATTCATCGGCCGCAGAAGAAAAAAAAAAAAAAAGTTTGCATTGCAAGCGTTTGTTAATTTCCTCTCGCCTGGACTTTTATTAAAAACATGGAGGATTACATATGTAAAATAAAACAGTTTTCTAAACTGGACTTTCAATCGAAGCAGGAGGTAATAATTTAAGGTAGACCAACGCCCGAGCTAAAAGGTTTGCTTTTGACTTTGGGACAGAAGACCCGTTCTTTTCAAACGGCGTGGTACACACGCAAAGGCTGGCTGTGTGGATGTCCAGCAAGAAAGGTAAGACCATAATAATGTTTTTTTTTATTAAATGTGCTTTTTTGTGTGCTACAGTTGTGTAAAGAATGCTGGTATGAGCTTTTAAACATAACCCGTTAACTGCTGCCAATCACATGGTGAATAAGATACTATTTAGGGTTCATATGTTTGTAAATCTGACTGTGATGATGCAGTGCCTCACCAGACATTAACCTCACCGCACGCCACTGCTGTCTGCTAATTTAAAGAAAGATGCAACCAAACTGATTGGGAGAGCCTTCACCATGCAGCAAGATAACACACTGCCAAAACAACAAAGGAGTTCATCAGGGGCTAGAAGTGGAAGGTTTTAGACTGGCCAAGTCAGTCTCCTGGCTTAAACCCAATAGAGCATGCATTTTACCTGCTGAAGAGGAGACTGAAGGGAGTAAGCCCCACAAAACAAACAACAACTGAAAGAGGCTGTGGTGAAAGCCTGGAAAAGCATCACAAAAGAAGAATGCAAAAGTTTGGTCAATGGCTCACAGGCTTGATGCAGTTATTGAAAGCAAAGGATTTGCAACTAAATATTAAGTCTTATTCACTTTAATCTATTTTAAGTTTATATCTCCAAAAACATGCACCTACCTGGGGATAGGTTGATTGGCAACACTAAATCGTCCCTAGTGTGTGAATGTGGGTGTGAATGTTGTCTATCTATCTGTGATCTACCCTGCGGTGAGGTGGCAACTTGTCCAGGGTGTACCCCGCTTTCTGCCCGAATGCAGCTGAGATAGGCTCCGCTACCCCGAAGGAGACAAGCGGTAGAAAATGGATGGATGTTCCAATACTTTTGCTCACCTAAAAATGTTGTGTTCCATTACAAACAATGCTATCTTCGAAGTTGAGTATCAGATCCAGATGTAAATACCTGGAAAAAAAAGCTGAAATGTTGATCTCTTGTCTCATAATCATCTTTTGATGTCAAACCCAAATGTTTTCAGCCTACAACAAAAATAAAGGAATTGGCCTCACCGCTCCGATACTTTTGGAGGGCACTGTATGTCCCAACAGATCCAACACTGTTTGCATGACTTTTACCGTATGTAGTTCATTATTCAACATACGGGGTAATGTGTGTTCTTTTTATACCACAGGTGTCTCAAGTGCAGTCCATCCATCCATTTTCTACCGCTTGTCCCTCTCGGGGTAGCAGGGGTGCCGGAGCCTATCCCAGCTGCATTTGGGTGGTACACCCTGGACAAGTCGCCACCTCATCGCAGGGCCAACACAGATAGACAGACAACATTCACACTCACATTCACACACTAGGAACCATTTAGTGTTGCCAATCAACCTATCCCCAGGTGCATGTATTTGGAGGTGGGAGGAAGCCGGAGTACCCAGAGGGAACCCACGCAGTCACGGGGATAACATGCAAACTCCACACAGAAAGACCCCGACCCCATTGATCAAACCCAGGACCTTCTTATTGTGAGACACACGCAATAACCCCTGTTCCACCTTGTTGCCCATCTCAAGGCTGCAGCATATTAAAAAATATATATATATACAGTATATATATTTTTAAATAACAGCAAAAATGGCGGAGAAGAGCAAAAAGGTGAAATGTATGGAGAACTGTAATGACCAGTCAGACCAGGTCATGTCTTTTGTGATTGTCGTGGTTCTAAGTACGAGTCTGTTTCTCTTTCAGCACTCTTTCTTTTGTTATGTTTGGTTGCTAGGTGCGCTGAGCTTATTCACCAGTTTCTGCTCTGTTTTGTATGTTGCTTTGCTTCAAGCGTTATTATTGTAAAGATTAAAAGACTTACCTTCATACACGCTGCTTCTGCTGCTTCCTGTCCTTCCGCATCCCGAGAGCACAATCGTCGCAGACATGCGAGCCGAACATGACAGAAAACCATTTGAAATGTTTGCATGTTCTCCCCGTGACTGCGGGGGTTCCCTCCGGGTACTCCGGCTTCCTCCCACCTCCAAAGACATGCACCTGGGGATAGGTTGAATGGCAACACTAAATTGGTGAATGTGAGTGAGAATGTTGTCTGTCTATCTGTGTTGGCCCTGCGATGAGGTGGCGACTTGTCCAGGGTGTAACTCGCCTTCCGCCCGAATGCAGCTGGGACAGGCTCCAGCACCCCCCACGACCCTGAAAGGGACAAGCGGTTGGATGTTGAGGTTAATAATAAATTATGATAAAAACGTCTCCGCCTTCAATCGTCTCCATCCCCGATATAAATCCTCGTTTTGTTCCTGGCTTTGTCATGAATTAGTTGAGGATCGTAACGACGCCTTTTAGATTTACTAAGGTCTGACATGTTTAGTAACTTTACCAGTGGCAGTAGCTAGACCAGCGTTTCTCAAAGTGTGGGGCGCGCCCCACTGGTGGGGAATAGAGACATGACAGGAACGGGAGGAAATTTCACTTTGATTTTTTGTATTTTTTTATCATTATATTCTTTGATTTTTTTTTTTACTATGCTTTCATTTTCTATACACACTGTAAATCACTTTGTGATTCTGTCTGTGAAATCCGCTATATAGATAAATGTAAAATACTTATTTTTCCTGTATGCTTTACATTTCTAGGTAGGAGCGAAAGTTTACTGACATAGCAACAGTAACTAATGGGGGCGGGGCTAAGCGGAAGCTTTGTGAATGGCGAGTCACTGTGCGAGGATTTGCTGTTTTGCAAATACATCAAAAATAGAGCCACTGCTGATGAGCTGTTCAAGATAATGGACAGTTTCCTCAAAGAACACGACCTTAAATGGGAAAACTGTGTGGGCTTTTGCTCTGACGGCGCACATGGCAAAGTCAAGAAACGGGCTGTAGGCTCTAATAAAGAGGGTTGCGCCAAATGCGCATTGGACACAATGTGTCATTGACCGGGAAACACTCGCGTCAAGGCAGCTCAGCCCCGAATTCAATGAGGTTTTAACAGTGGCAGTGTCAAGCCTGCAACCCCGATTTGAAAAGCTGTGCAGTGCAAAACAGGCTCATTGCAGCCACTAATGCTGGAGTACTGTAAAACTCATGTTCACTTGCCCTGTCCTCCTTTTTTTGGCAAAGATTGCAAAGTGGCACTTTTATTTTCATTTATTATTGAACTTGATGCAAGTTATTTGATTTATTATTGAACTTGATGCAAGTTATAACACTTTTATTTGATTTATTATTGAACTTGATGCAAGTTATAACACTTTTTTTGATTTATTATTTAACTTGATGCAAGTTATAACACTTTTGTTTTATTTATTATTGAACTTGATGCAAGTTATAACACTTTTGTTTTATTTATTATTGAACTTGATGCAAGTTATTTGATTTATTATTGAACTTGATGCAAGTTATAACACTTTTGTTTTATTTATTATTGAACTTGATGCAAGTTATAACACTTTTGTTTTATTTATTATTGAACTTGATGCAAGTTATTTGATTTATTATTGAACTTGATGCAAGTTATAACACTTTTTTTGATTTATTATTGAACTTGATGCAAGTTATAACACTTTTGTTTTATTTATTATTGAACTTGATGCAAGTTATTTGATTTATTATTGAACTTGATGCAAGTTATAACACTTTTTTTGATTTATTATTGAACTTGATGCAAGTTATAACACTTTTGTTTTATTTATTATTGAACTTGATGCAAGTTATTTGATTTATTATTGAACTTGATGCAAGTTATAACACTTTTTTTTATTTATTATTGAACTTGATGCAAGTTATAACACTTTTTTGATTTATTATTGAACTTGATGCAAGTTATAACACTTGTTTTATTTATTATTGAATTGATGCAAGTTATTTTATTTGATATTGAACTTGATGCAAGTTATACCACAGCTGCACAGTTATTTTATTTATTATTGAACTTGATTTTATTTTATGTTATTGAGTTTGAATGTATAAAACTTGATGTTACTTGATGTTCGATAAATTTGAAAATGTTAAGCTTGGCATTAGCGTTCTGTTGGGGCGATGGGGGCAGGTGGGGCTTGAAAACTCCCCCTTGTCCAAAGTGGGGGATGACAAAAAAAGTTTGAGAACCACTGAGCTGGACGAAGAGGGCGGTGCGTAACTGGCAACCTGGATATGACACACTCACGGACTATTTAATTGGTCAAATGGTGGAGAGCGGGGCATCGAAATGAAAACAATAACAAGATATCGGGGCTGTAAATCTAATTTTGAAATGAGCATATCCCGGCTGAACTACTGTTATCAGTTATAGAGGTATTCGAAAATAACATGATTTATTAATGCCTTTTGACATATCTGCACCATTTAATCATGACTTGACATGAAATTCTTACATATGGCTCCTTTAAATTCGTCTTTGCTCGCTTAAACACAAACATTTTAATCTGGATGGTTTGTTTTCTCCTGGGCTGGAACGGCGTGAAAAGGTCGATGCTGTGAGACATCGCAGCGAAGAAGCTCCATATTTATTTCCCGTCTTTTGTGGACACACACCTGTTGTTTGTTGACTTTTTTGTTGGGCTGACCGGCTGTGTTATTGCTATAACACTCTGAGGGAGCCCCAAGGTCAAGAGACAACCAACTCGTCAGGCTTACACACATGCGCATCCTCAAAAAACATGTGATATTTTGATTTTGATTAACATATACATTCACCATATGTGCTTTGCTTGAGGTTTTTTTGTGCTCTCAAACTGAGACCCCCAATAGGAACTTACTACAAAACCCAAAACCAGTGAAGTTGGCACGTTGTGTAATTCGTAAATAAAAACATAATACAATGATTTGCAAATCCCTTTCAACTAATATTCAATTGAATAGACTGCAAAGACAAGATATTTAATGTTCGAACTGAGAAACTTCCTTTTTATTTTCCAAATAATCATTAACATAGAATTTAATGGCCGCAACACATTGCAAAAAATTTGGCACAGGGTCATTTTTACCACTGTGTTACATGGCCTTTCCTTTGAACAACACTCAGTAAAAGTTTGGGAACTGAGGAGACCAATTTTTGAAGCTTTTCAGGTGGAATTCTTTCCCATTCTTGCTTGATGTACAGCTTTAGTTGTTCAACAGTCCGGGGGTCTCCGTTGTGGTATTTTAGGCTTCATAATGCACCACATATTTTCATTGGGAGACAGGTCTGGACTACAGGCAGGCCAGTCTAGTATGATAATGATAATGATAACATTGCTTGGATGGCAACATATGTTGCTCCAAAACTTGTATGTACCTTTCAGCATTAATGGTGCCTTCACAGATGTGTAAGTTACCCATGCCTTGGGCACTAATACACCCCCATACCATCACAGATGCTGGCTTTTGAACTTTGCGCCTATAACCGTCCACATGGTTCTTTTCCTCTTTGGTCCGGAGGACACGACGTCCACCGTTTCCAAAAACGATTTGCAATGTGGACTCGTCAGAACACTTTTCCACTTTGCATCAGTCCATCTTAGATGAGCTCGGGGACCCGCGAAGCCGGCAGCGTTTCTGGGTGTTGTTGATTTGCTTTGCATAGTAGAGTTTTAACTTGCACTTACAGATGTAGCGACGAACTGTAGTTACTGACAGTGGTTTTCTGAAGTGTTCTGAGCCCATGTGGTGATATCCATTACACACTGATGTCGCTTTTTGATGCAGTACCGCCTGAGGGATCGAAGGTCCGTAATATCATCGCTTACGTGCATTGATTTCTCCAGATTCTCTGAACCTTTTGATGATATTACAGACCGTAGATGGTGAAATCCCCTAAATTCCTTGCAATAGCTCGTTGAGAAATGTTGTTCTTAAAGTGTTCGACAATTTGCTCACGCATTTGTTCACAAAGTGGTGGCCCTCGCCCCATCCTTGTTTGTGAATGACTGAGCATTTCATGGAAGCTGCTTTTATACCCAATCATGGCACCCACCTGTTCCCAATTAGCCTGTTCACCTGTGGGATGATCCAAAATAAGTGTTTGATGAGCATTCCTCAACTTTCGCAGTCTTTTTTGCCACTTGTGTCAGCTTTTTTGAAACATGTTGCAGAAATAAAATTTCAAATGAGCTACTATTTGCAAAAAATACCAAAGTTTACCAGTTCGAACGTTAAGTATCTTGTCTTTGCAGTCTATTCAATTGAATATAAGTTGAAAAGGATTTGCAAATCATTGTATTTTTTTTTTGTTTACCATTTACACAACGTGCCAACTTCACTGGTTGTATTCTGTTATCATTCACGAATTACACAACGTGCCAACTTCACTGGTTTTGGGTTTTGTATTCTAACATGCATTTTCACGACATGATGATAGTATTAAAATAAATATTTCATTCATATCATCATCGCAACCCTGAATGTTTGTAACTCAAAATCTGCGGTGAGCTTAACATTTGGAATGCCCCGAGAAATGATGGAAACACGCTGCTTGTCCGAAGACCATTCATTTCAAAACAGATACAATAACTCTTTATTTCCCTATACTAATCACCAAAGAAGACGTTAGAAAGGGATACTAAGAAAAAAACACTGACATCTACCGGTGAAACAGAGAATAAAACCAGCATCACAAACCAGTCAACCTTTGGGGCAGTTAAGATTGAGCCCAATTAATTCTGCCTGGCAACAGGTGGCCAGAAACGAGTCACGTTATCAGAAGAAGAAGAAAACTTTTTTCTGAGCTTTGTTGTTACTTCTGCTAGCTAGCTATCATTGTAGTTTTATAATAAAAGGTGTTTAGATTTTTTGTAGCTATTTCTAACCGTACAAATGCCAGAGCTGTGTGTGTTTATCTGCCTGTGTCCATCTCTCATCAGCTTTGGTACTATCCATTTCAGACACTTTTTTTCTGCCGGGTTACTTCCTGTCACGGCTGACACCCGCCTCGCCTTCGCCATCTGAGGCAGCCCGTAGACATCCGTCAGCGAAGATGAGGAGGACGCAGGGAGGGGATGCTCAGATACCACAAGGTGTTTGCCGCTTCCCCGGCTGAGGCGTTTCAGAAGGCGGCAACAAAGCAAACGCTGACCTCAATCTCAGCAGCAGCTCGGAACATTCCGCTTTCATTACAAACACGACGCAACGTCAGCTGGCGGGACTCAAAAAAGACCTGACACTGAACAAGAAAATCTTCTCATGTGTGGATCAGTGAGTGGCTGCAGGTTTGTTACCTCCAACATGGAAGGTATGTTTCATCTTTCTGTCTTTGATCGATACTTTCCGGAATTTCGCAAGAAACTACAGCAATACCAGAACTTACAAGCTTAATTGTTTCTGTGGCGGAGCTCTTAACTCAAAACACTTGTATCTCAAATCAATGTCTCCCATTTAAATGAATTGAAACCATCTTAATTGGTACCTATGCCCCCAAAACAGCACCATTTTAACATACAGCATGCCTTTTGAAAATAAATATTGGTAACACTTTAGTACGGGGAACATATTCACCATTAATTAGTTGCTTATTAACATGCAAATTGGTAACATATTGGCTCTTAATTAGTCATTATTAAGTACTTATTAATGCCTTATTCTGCATGGCCCTAACCCTCTAACCCTAACCCTAATCAAATAACTCTAAATTAAGTCTTTATTACTTAGAATATGTACCCCATACTAAAGTGTTACCGAAGTATTGTATAAAAACAATACAATAGAATGTACAATTAACAACTACAGTAGTTTTATAAATTAATTACACTCGAGTTTCTTCACACTCACTTGCTTCCTTCCCATGGTTGGAAAACTAAAGTGTCAGGTTTGTCACTGACAGTTCGGTTATGTCTGGGTTTTCCTCTGTGTTTGTGTTTATTTCCTGTCAGCGCTCTTATTTTGGTTCAATTTCCTGCATGTTTCCCTGAGTGCTTGTTTTCCTCACTTGTCCCTGATTGGCAGCATGGCACACCTGGCTGTAATTGCCAATCAGGCTACTATTTATGCCGGCCTCGCCCTCCAGTCAGGGCTCGAGGATTGTTTGTTGTCTCCAATTTTCCTGGTATCCTGTCTCCTGTTATCCTGGTTCCTGGTTCCTGTTTTCCCTGCATTTCCTTTTGACATTAAAGTCATTTTTTCCTGCAACACGCCTGCCATCCCTGCATCTTGGGGTTCGTCACCAGCAGTTCCTGACACTAAAGGTATGTCTATCTCTAGCTATAGGCTAATGCTAGCGCATACTTGCCAACCTTGAGACCTCCAATATCGGGAGGTGGGGGGGGCGTGGTTGGGGCGGGGGGCGTGGTTGGGGCGTGGTTAAGAGGAGAGTATATTTACAGCTAGAATTCACCAAATCAAGTATTTCACATATATATAATATATATACATATATATATATATATATATGTATATATATATGTATGAAATACTTGACTTTCAGTGAATTCTAGCTATATATATATTTCATTTTTATTTTATTATACATATAAATAAAAGACATACTTGAATTTCAGTATTCTGCAGGCTATCCGGTAGGTGGCAGTATTGTCCTGTTTAAGAGTGTCACAACATTGCTGTTTATGGCAGACGAACTGCTTTACAGTAGACTAAACGTGACTGCTGTTGTTGTGTGTTGTTACCGCGCTGGGAGGACGTTAATGAAACTGCCTAACAATAAACCCACATAAGAAACCAAGAACTCTCTCTGCTTGTTGTGCACTCTACTCTCTAAAAGCCGTAGATGTTATGACGTCATTGGGCAGGCAAGCTGCTGGGAAAGCGGACGTGAGAACGGCTGTCCCCACTCAGGTCGGCATTGAGCTGGAGGGGGCGTGGCCTCCAGCTCCGGCTGAATACCGGGAGTTTGTCGGGAGAAGGGAGGTTGAGAGGCGCTGAATACCGGGATTCTCCCGCTAAAAACGGGAGGGTTGGCAAGTATGCTAGCGAGTAACAGCAGATGTTTTAGTCGGATCTTACCGGGTGTCTATATTAGCCTACTATCAAAATGACAAAGTGTCGCAGGCTGACGCAAATCTTTGTTCACAGAAATGTTGACATTTTAATATTTATTGATGAGGGACAGCCTTCACCCTAACCAGGAAGGCGCCATCACTCTGTCTAGGAACATAGATTATTGGTTAAGTCACACTTGACTAACTACATTAGAGCAAGCTCGGTCACAGGCAATTACAGTGTCTGTTAGCGCCAGGCTGGAAAATTCTTGCACATGTAGCATTTCTCCTAGAATAATACACAACTCACATAATGTTTTTTTCTGTAGTGACTGTGCCAGAGGTGGACATGCATTCTACTGAGGTGACAAATTATGACGCATTCAGTTTATCGCAGCACCAAGCAAACAATCTGAAGATTCCCATCATATCAATTCCTAGATATGGTCGAAATTATTTAGGGCGCGCTACGCAAAATAAACGCAACGTTATTAATAAAACTACTACGGATAACATGAACAAAAATACCTCAAAACAGCCCACTACATATAATATGGGCTTTTTAAACATAAGATCATTGTCCCCCAAAACGTTGTTAGTTAATGAGGTCATTAGAGACAACAATCTTAACGTCATTGGTCTCAGCGAAACCTGGCTCAAACCAGACAATTTTTTCCCGCTTAACGAGGCATTTCCTCCTAACTATGAAAACCTTAACCTTATCCCTAACCTAAGCAATAAATATACATCATTTGAGGTGCTTACTATGAGGTCTGTCACACCGCTGCCTCTCGACCTGGCTCCTCCCTGGGCCCTATTCGGACTTTATCAGTGAATTCTCAGTTTGTCGCTGATCTAGTGACGCACAACAACAATATAATTATAATGGGGGACTTTAATATCCATATGAATACATGAATATAGCTGTGGTCTAACACAAATAATAAATGAACCCACGCATCACAACGGTAATACGATAGATCCAGTGCTTGTCAGGGGTGTCACCACCTCCAAAGTTATGATACTCCCGTATACTAAAGTAATGTCCGATCATTACCTTATAAAATTCAAAGTTCTGACTCATTGTCAACAAGCTAATAATAACCACTGCTTTAGCAGCCGCAACATTAATACTGTCACAACTATGACTCTTGCTGGCCTACTGCCTTCGGTAATGGCACCATTCCCAAATTATGTGGGCTCTATCAATAACCTCACTAACAACTTTAACAACGCCCTGCGCGACACCATTGATAGTATAGCACCGCTAAACCTAAAAAAAAATGGGCCCCTAAAAGGCGTCCCCCCATGGTTCACAGAAAAAACTAGAGCTCTTAAACTATCATGTAGAAAGCTGGAACACAAATGGCGCGCGACTAAACTTGAGGTTTTCCATCACGAGTGGAGTGATAGTTTAATAACTTATAAACGCATGCTTACCTTAGCTAGAGCTAGTTACTACTCAAATCTCATCCACCCCAACAAAAACGATCCTAAATATGTGTTCAGTACAGTAGCATCGCTAACCCAACAAGGGACTCCTCCCACTCGGCAGATGACTTTATGAATTTATTTAATAAGAAAATTGAACTCATTAGAAAGGAGATTAAAGACAACGCATCCCAGCTACAACTGGGTTCCATTAACTATTAGCTGCTTCTGTTTCATCTCAAACTTGCTAAAAGTAAATTCTAGATTGTAATTCATCTGCTAGGAGACAAATGTGCAGAGGTGTGGACTCGAGTCACATGACTTGGACTCGAGTCAGACTCGAGTCATGAATTTGATGACTTTAGACTCGACTTGACAAAATGTAAAGAGACTTGCAACTCGACTTAGACTTTAACATCAATGACTTGTGACTTCACTTGGACTTGAGCCTTTTGACTTGACATGACTTGCTACTTTCCCCAAAACCCAAAGCTTAAAAAGTTATTTGGGAGCGCTCCGTATCTTTCACTTTGTACGTGTCTGTCTGTCTATCAGCGTGTGTGCTGCCTGTCAGCTGGTGTGCTCTCAGTACAACAGCCAATCAAATTAGTTATACGTTGTTTTCATCACACAGCATTCATCCAATCAAATTGCAGGACAACCACCGAACAAGAGTTGTCAAACAATGCGGCAGAGAGAAACAATTATGCCAAAGTTGGTTTCGTTCGGGTATAAAAACTACGACTTGGTCAACAAAAAACGAATTGCGTATGCAAATCACGCAGTTCGAATATTACAGACGGAGACGCAACAACTTCCAACTTCGTTCGACATTTGAAGTTGCACAAAGAAGGGTAAGTTTTAAATGTAAGATAACGTTTATTGGCTAAGTAACATGACTTTTATTTGCTGTGTAGTTAAATCAGTGAGGCTGTAAACTCACTGCTAACGTTATAACCATAGACATGTTCTAAGGGTACGCAGCATCGAGCGCTACTGTCTACTGGCGCAGACGAGACGCGGGGCCGCCATCTTGGAGTGGTGATCCGCTCCACTCAGTGCAATTCATTTGGCAGGAGCAATGAACTGTCAGCGCATTTAATTCATTTTACCTCACTGAATACCACTCATTTTCACGCGGTTTTTTGTCATACGTGTAGCTATGATAACGGACACATGTTTTGGCGAGTTTTATTATTCATAGTTTGCTTAACAGTAATATAATATTCTTATACACTATAAGTGACCAGACGTCCGAGATCAAAACTGGGAATATAATCCCAGAGAAGGGGGAAAAAACGGTAAGCTATTTTTAAATTGAAGAAACAATATGATTAGGTTATATATACATGCGTATGTCCTACATAAACAATGTATGAATACATTAGATATCTATATATCTTAGAGACCTATAGACTGTATCTCTGTTGCTGCAGCAGCAGAGAGTTTATTCTGTCTTGACACTTTGTATTGATATTTTGTATTACATTCTTCCCTTAAATGATCATGTTTACAGTGATTGTTATGTATGTATTTTTTATGTATGTCGCTTTGGATAAAAGCGTCTGCCAAATACTTAAACATATATAAACACCTGAAAGTCATTATACCAGCTAAAACCACCAATTTGTTTCACTACATTCAGAATAAAACCAAATGCTGTTTTACCCAACAATGTTAGTATTTGAATATTGTTATTTGAAGACTTATTCCTGGTTACAATTATACTGTTAAGAAAGTATTGTCTTATATTTTGCCTAAAATGAGAATGCATCATAATCAGTGGCGGCTGGTGAATTTTGTTTTAGGTGGGGCTGAAAGTTTGTAAACCAAACCCCTGTAGGGGCGTCATCCTCCCCCAGAAGATTTATTTGTGATTTTCACATACAAATATTGAAGATCTTTGCTCCTTCTCAACTCTGTGGTAATATTATTTTCATAAAATACAACCAATAGTATGTTAATGTTTGTTTTTGCAAATGTGTTTATTCTGGAAAGGAATGAGTTAAATGTTTAAAATTGTTTAAACTATTAAAATGACTGGTTAATAGTGCTATTATGAATTGCAATGTCAGCACTATTTTTTTTCCTGCAATTTCAAATGCACTTGTTTTAATTAATAAATACAGCGTTTTAAAAGCATACACAATCTGTGTAAAAATATTAGTCTGTGGTTAAAAGGACTTGAAAGGACTCGAAACTCAAAATGCAGGACTTGGGACTCGACTTGAGACTTTCCAGTCTTGACTTTGGACTTGACTCGGGACTTGCCTGTCTTGACTCGGGACTTGACTCGAGACTTGAGGGCAAAGACTTGAGACTTACTTGTGACTTGCAAAGCAATGACTTGGTCCCACCTCTGCAAATGTGGCCACGGACTGACAGGCTGGTTAACAAAAAGACGCTTGTTGCAGCATCTTTTTTTCATCCCTGGTGAGGGTTGCAATTGAATCTTCATGTAATTAAAGTTATCATTAACACCGTTTATCTTTAGATCCCTAATAGATTCTTTGTCTTCAAGAGAAAATCACATTCCTAGCAGCTTTGCAAGCGTGGGAACACACAGGGCCATGCCAGGTTTAAAAAAAAAGAATACAAACCTGAGGGTTCCAGGTTCATCCTTTGTGTCCTTGGGCAAGACACGTCACCCTTGCTCCTGATGGGTGGTGGTCAGAGCCTTGCATGGCAGCTCCCGCCATCAGTGTGTGTGAATGGGTGAATGTGGAAATAGTGTCAAAGCGCTTTGAGTAGAAAAGCGCCATGCAAGCATAACCCATTTACCATTTCAATCCATTTCTAATACGCTTGAGAAAATACCCATGACAGGCACACACTAAAGATAAGGAAACATGGTGTCTATATGATATATTGTCATATTTATATTTTTTAAGTAATCATGGACCAGGGTGACAAAAACATGCAATGAAAATATTAGTTTTACATAACTTTATTCACAATGTCTATGCGGGGAAATGAGTCACACCAAGAGGGGGCGACATATTATGGAAAGGGGGCTTTCAAACACGTTAACTACTAATTACTCAAAAAGGAATTGATAATATGGGACTAGTGTTGTCCCGATACCAATATTTTAGTACCGGTACCAAAATGTATTTCAATACTTTTCCATACTTTTCGGTAGTTTTCTAAATAAGGGGAACCACACAAAAATTGCATTATTGGCTTTATTTTAACAAAAAATCTTACGGTGTATTAAACATATGTTTCTTATTGCAATTGAGGAATAATTTTGTCCTTAAATAAAATAGTGAACATACGAGACAAGATGTCTTTTAGTAGTAAGTAAACAAACAAAGGCTCCTATTTAGTCGGCTAAGTATGCAGTAACGTATTGTGTCATTTATCACTATATTTTGTCAAAATTATTAGGGACAAGCTGTAGAAAATAATTATTAATCCACTTGTTCATTTACTGTTAATATCTGCCGACTTTCTCTTTTAACATGTTCTATCTACACTTCTTTTAAAATGTAATAATCACTTATTCTTCTGTTGTTTGATACTTTACATTAGTTTTGGAGGATACTACAAATTTAGGTATCGATCCGATACCAAGTCGTTACAGGATCATTCATTGGTCATATTCAAAGTCCTCATGTGTCCACGGACATATTTCCTGAGTTTATAAACATAATATACTATTTAAAAAGGAAAAAAGATTTTGTGACGATAAAAAATATTGATGTAATCATAGTAGTATCGACTAGATACGCTATTGTAGTTGGTATTACTACAGTGGATGTCAGGTGTACTTTTCAAACAGAGTATAGTACTGTTTTTGATTCATTGGTACCGCGATACTATACCAGTACCGGTATACCGTACAACCCTATATGGGACTGTGGAGGGGGGCGTGGCCTGCGGGCCTGCCGCGGAACGGGGTGTGCCAGGACCGGCCTCGAAGACAGCGACAGGTGAGTAGATGGCCCAGGTGGGCCTTGTTATCTAATCACCTGTCGCCTTTATTAGCAGCAGCCGGAATGAGACACGGGGGTTGGAGTTGGAGTGGGAGCCAGAGAGAGAGAGAGAGATGGACTCTGAAAAGAAAGACATTTTGCTGGAAAGCAAAAGCCAAGTCATTTTGTACCCAGAAATCCGGGCTCTTGTGGCAGTGTGTGGTGGTCCGAGGAACCCGCTAGAAGGCAACCTCTACAGGGACATAACTGTCGGATTAATTAACATAAAGAGAACTTGTTAGTGAAATTTGGGTCATCTGCACAAATGTAACCGATTTCTGCGAATCTTTGTACAGGAGCAGAGGAAGAGGTCGTTACATTTTGCCGCAGGTATCATTTTTACCTTCATCTTGTAAGCTTGCTTTGTGTACCTTACCGCCACCTGCAGGCCTGCGGAGGAACATGTGATGATTCAAACAAACATGTTTTGTGGGAGATCTATGCTCCAGTGAGTGACATTGTAGTTACCTATATGTCCTGAAAAACATCCAGATGGCGCAGAACAAATGAATAATTCAGTCCGATGTGCTGGTCTTCTCCTCCACGTTTAATTCTCCTCCACAATGTGACCGAGGAGCAACCATTTGGCGGGTCATTTCTTCCTTTTGCACTCATTTGTTATCTAATCAACTTCCTAACAGTTCTTCTGTGTGACTGTTAATGAATTAATGCCCGAGCGTACCAGGGAGATAAAAATGTGGCAATTAAATCCACACCACTGGAAAGTTTTTTTGACGAAAAGAAAGATAACATGATCAGCATGTATTGGCTGTGGTTTAATTAATGAAGTGGCCAGTGAGTGTGCGACACATGTGCTGACCTCAGCATACCATGTCATTCAAAATCAACAGTGCTCTGCACGATCCAATCTTCTGGACACGGTGTGCATGTGTGTGTGTGTGTGCGTGTGTGTGTGTGTGTGTGTGTGTGTGTGTGTGTGTGTGTGTGTGTGTGTGTGTGTGTGTGTGTGTGTGTGTGTGTGTGTGTGTGTGTGTGTGTGTGTGTGTGTGTGTGTGTGTGTGTCTACCCTTCTTGAGACACCAACAAGGAAAAGTACCTTCCATATGAGGACCAGTGAACAAGTTAGGACCGAAATCATGGTCCAAATATGGAAAACCACTGCATCTAATAGAGAACGTCTCATTTGCACCCCTGGTGGTGAAATCTATCAAAATTAGGGTGGTCCCAAAAAGGAGGGAGTTTTCAAATTGACTGTCGGTTTTAAAAGCGCTGCCCCTCTGGTCAACATATGACAAAACAAGTGTGTGTGAAAATTTGAAGTGCTCCCCCTCTGGCCAACATATGGAATAACAAGTGTGTGTAAGAAATTGATATGCGCCCCCTTTTGTCAAAATTAATAAAATAAATTCTATAAATATGTATATAGAAACATACTGTAATAACTTGAAGTAAATAATGAAGATTAAAAAACAGTTACGAACAAAAAAATTCTAAAACTAAAAGTAGTCTTTCTCTCACAATGTGTCAACTTTTTT
This sequence comes from Entelurus aequoreus, assembly GCF_033978785.1. Lineage (NCBI taxonomy): Eukaryota > Metazoa > Chordata > Actinopteri > Syngnathiformes > Syngnathidae > Entelurus > Entelurus aequoreus. The sequence goes on along the minus strand of NC_084746.1, from coordinate 46,285,308 downwards.
CTTATAAAATTTGGAACAATTTCTCATTTTCTTTCTGTTTCTGTAATATTGCAATATTTTCTTGTGAAATTATTACTTTTTTTATGTAAAATTATTACTTTTTACTGCAAAATGGTGACATTTGTCATTTAAAATTTTGACTTTTATCACAATGTTGCCAATTTTTTGGTTTGTCCTTGTGAAATAGTGACATTTTTGTAGTAAAATTATGACTTTTGTTATCATTTTGCCAAGTAAAATTCCGATTATTATTTTAATATTGCCAAAATGTAAAAGTTTTCTGATCAAATTGTGACTTTTGTCGAGTAAAATTGCGACTCTTATTATAAAATTGCCAACATTTTAAGCTTTTCTTGTAGAATTGCGACTGTTATTGAGTAAAATTCCAACTTTTATCATAACATTGCACAAATGTTCAGTTTTTCTTGTAAAATTTTGACTTGCGTTGAGTAAAATTACGACTTCTATTATAATAATGCCAAAATTCTACGTTTTTCCTGTGAAATTCCAACTAATTTTTCACAACAAGCTGTTTTATATTTGCATAGTATGTATATATTATTAATGTGGTAAATACAAATCTTTATATATCTAGAAAGGGTGGTCCTAAAGAGGTAGGCATTTTTCTCAGGTCTCAAGAAGGTAACAAATACAAGAATGTGTGCGTGTGTGTGTGTGTGTGTGTGTGTGTGTGTGTGTGTGTGTGTGTGTGTGTCAAGGTAAATGAAATGAAAACCTGAAAGCCTGATTTAGTAAGATCCAGATACTGTACCACGCCCTAACAGCTTGTGCAAAAAATTCAAAAGTGCATACTATAAGTGGGTGTGTTTCGTGTGATCTACTAACAGGCGTGCAATTGAAAGGTGGTGCAGGCCGCCTTATTTAAATGCGTGCATACCACGGAGACACCTGATCCTTTTTCTGCACATTCATGTTGTCATGCTCCGACGTGTAATCTGTAACACCTTTTCTATGTCGCAATCTCGACAACAGAAAAAAATGCACACTGATATTTAATTCGGTGCACAAAGCTGTGGATCGCTTCACAAGGGCAGTAGTGCATCTGGAATGACTCAAACGCAATAAAATGCACTATGAAATAAGTATTTTCATATAAGAGGTATATTATAGTAATATATTTCCTAAATTTAAAAAAAAGAACAATATTCAAAAAAGTGGCAGCAGACATCAAAACACATCAATTGAACTCATTTTAATCAGGACATTTCTGCATAGATGATATGTCTAATATATATTTTTTTATTTCTGACTGTCCAAAATGTTGACACACACACGTAGGACGGAGGATTCTTGTCTGTCCTTCGTCTGTCTCTGCAGCGCGAGCACCGATCTTGCAGCAGGGTGTGGAACGGTCAGTTTGCACGTCCTTCTAACACGTGCTAATAAAACGCTAAATCAGGGGACCCAAACTTTTTGACTCAGGGGCCGCATTGGGTTAAAAAAAAATTGCCGAGGGCCGTGCTGTATGTATGTATGTATGTATGTGTAATATATATATATATATATATATATATATATATATATATATATATATATATATATCAGTGGCGTGCCGTCACTAGAGGCAGGGGAGGCACGGCCTCACCTGCCATCATGGAAAGAAAAAAATAATAATTAAATTGTTATATGTATCCAGTGATTATACTAAAGTTATTTTCCATTTAACTTCACCAGTTTTAGATTATTTTTATTTTTATTTTCACATTTGCCGTTCAAATACTGAGAAGAGACGGTGCGGTGATCAGCAGCCAGTTGAGGCACTTGTGCCTCACCATGGATTGCGACTCGGCTAACTGCTGGCCTGCTGTGCAGTGAGACCGTATTGCTATATGAATTATATTATACATTTCCATAGTTGAGTTAGCTGAGGTATATAATGTACAGTGTATTTTGTCAACAACTGTATGTGTGTTACTTATTTTTAGTGCTGAGCGATCATAAATCTGCTGCGGAGACACACTGTGAGAGGCTCGTATCATAACCCCGCCTCCTGGTGCCAAGCACCTCCGCCGCAGAATGCACTGCCCGACGGGATGCGCCGCGGCCACACCAACCAAAGCCCACACCCAAACCCTCCACGTGCAAGACCGAATCCACCCAAAAAAAGTCACTTAACAAGAAGCCAAAAAGTGCAAAAACAACAATGCTCGCGCTGCAGGAGCCGCGAACGACCGCAGGGACACAACATTAGGTACACCTGCACTGCAGGTTCATATGTTTTTAAATTTGACTGTGATGATGCAGTCGTGCCTCACCAGACATTAACCTCACCGCACGCCACTGATATATATATAATATATATATATATATATATATATATATATATATATATATATATATATATATATATATATATATATATATATATATATATATATATATATATATATATATATATATATATATGTATATATGTATAAGTATATGTATATGTATATATGTATAAGTATATGTATATATATATATACATGTATATATGTATATATATATATATATATATATATATATATATATATATATATATATATATATATATATATATATATATATATATATATATATACATGTATATATGTAGCAGGTATATAATATATATGTTATGCATTCCACCAAAATTCCCTCACGTTTTATTTGATTGCTCTATTGCCATGGTTCTCAACCTTTTTTCAGTGATGTACCCCCTGTGAATTTTTTTTAAAATTCAAGTACCCCCTAATCAGAGCAAAGCATTTTTGGTTGAAAAAAAGAGATAAAGAAGTAAAATACAGCACTATGTCATCAGTTTCTGATTTATTAAATTGTATAACAGTGCAAAATATTGCTCATTTGTTGTGGTCATCCTTGAACTATTTGGGAAAAAAGATATAAAAATAACTAAAAACTTGTTGAAAAATAAACAAGTGATTCAATTATAAAAAAATAAAGATTTCTACACAGAGAAGTAATCATCAACTTAAAGTGCCCTCTTTGGGGATGGTAATAGAGATCCATCTGGATTCATGAACTTAATTCTAAACAATTCTTCACAAAAAAAGAGATCTTTAACATCAATATTTATGGCACATGTCTAGCTGTCAACACTGAATATTGCTTTTTGACAGACATTTTAAAAAATTCTCACGTACCCCTTGGCATACCTTCAAGTACCCCCAGGGGTACGCGTACCCCCATTTGAGAACCACTGCTCTATTGTATTCATTGCCACTTTTATTTTGTAATTTTTTCAGCAAATAGTTCGTTTTGGGAGCATTTGTCATTTTATTTTGAAGTCCTACCTTCTTCCGGTAGTGACGTTGTCTTCCTCACTTGCTGTTGAGACATGCCGTGAGGAGGTGAGTGTTTTTCTCTGCTCTCTGTGTTTTAAAGAGAATGTAACTGTGAAACGAGGTTATAAGTTACTCTTGTGCTGCTAATGTTGCTGACATGTTCATGTACACTTGTTTTGCTCAGAGTTTGAGTGTGTTAGCAAACGTTTTGCTAGTGTACTGTTCGGTAGCACTTCTCACTCACACACAGTGGCTGCGGCACTTCATTGAAGTTTTCCCTCCATTTTAGACTGTTGTGCTGCAGACTCGTGTGTTAATGCTGCTGCATTATTTCCTGTGTATTTCATACAGGTATGTTTCTGTTGCTTCCAAAACTTTATTCTATTTGTCTGTACTGTTTTAATTCATTGTTTATTTTCCTATCGTATAAAATATTTGACTGTGGTGTATTAATGTTCAGTGTATTAGTAATTGTGATGTATAGATTTTGTGACATTTGTGAATATTTTATATAGCATTTCTGGGGCGGTACTTATCAAGCTTCTTAGAGTGCCATTTTACACTTAAGTCCTGAGAATTTGCGAAATTTAGTCGTACTCTCAAACTTAAGAATAAAAGCTTTTTATCAACGTTCTTAAGTCTAAGAATCACTCATACTCTCCACGATATTTAAGAGACCTTCAGAGGTGTCTTAAGTGGTTAGGAGTTGCCAGCAGGGGATGGCACTGAGGCGAGAGAGACGTGCGCGAACGTTCAGGGAACGGAACAATTTTTTTGATGACGAGCAGCTGATCAAACGGTATCGTTTAGACAGAGCGGATATTATTTTTGTCACAGATTTAATACTTTTCGATTCCTTGTTGATTTCTGCATGTCTGCAGTGGGCTAGTATATATAGAGCCACCCACACCAGTTTCAAATTAGTTGCCTGATTAATGAATTGGAAAGAAAATGTTATGACAGTAGCGTATGTGTGTGGCCGTGAGGTGAGTGACGTCAGTGAGTGTGTGGGCGATAGAAGAGAGGGAGCGGTAGCGTGAGTGCCGGCGGGGACTAGTTTGTTTTGTATTATTTTGTAGTTTATTGTCAAAATATACACTCCCATTGTCCACTTAAATATTTCCAAGATATTTCTTTATTCTTAGACAACGGATTCCATTCCGTGATTGGTCATTTCTATGGACACAGAAATGACGTCACCTAAAATTCCGTTTACGGCACATAGTAATGTCGTAATTCAGCTCTGAGTGTGACACTTAAGATTCAGTCCTACACTTCGCTGAAAGTGTGAGTAAGACGCTTGATAACTAACTTTTAAGTGCAGCTTTCAGCGAAGAATTTATTTACTCTTAAGTCAACTCTTAGCAGACTTCTTAGGAGTAATTCTAAGAAGCTTGATAAGTACGGCCCCTGGTCATTTAAACTCACTTGCTGTTGAGACATGCCGTGAGGAGACTGGTGTGCTGCAGACTCGTGTGTTAATGCTGCTGCATTTTTCCTGTGTATTTCATACAGCAATAAATACGCCACCTGTTTCGGCTAAAGGCAACCACCGAGCCCCCTTGTCTTCAAAGCAACACCAGCAATACAAAACGCAGACTCGATCCGGCTACATATATATGTATATATATGTATATATATATATGTATGTATATATATATATGTATATGTGTGTGTATATATATATATATATATATATATATATATATATATATATATATATATATATATATATATATATATATATATATATATATATATGTCGAGGTTTCTGTGGTTTATCCGTTATACAGTGCTCAATACAATATTAGAGCGGAATATACGTTAGGTCAGGAAAAAACACAGAGGCTATATCATCCCTACAAGCGTGTTTCGCAGGTTTCCCTGCTCATCAGGGGATTTTAAAATCCCCTGGATTTTAAAACACATATATATATATATATATATATATATATAATCTTTTGTATCATATTTATACATATCGTATTTGCTGATGTTGTTCTGTTGTTGTTTGTTGTTGTCTCTCGCTGTCTTATCCCCCTCTTGTCCCTGCAATTCCCCCCTCTGTCTTCTTATTTTCTCTCTGTCTGTCCGGCTGCGGCAAACACTTAATACCTCCATATAATAAAGTCAAATACAAATAAGGCAACAAGAGAAATATCCCACACTTCTCTTTTGTAAATTGAATCTGTACAGCAGATATGGGCATCAACATCAACAATATGATTTGAGTGGTTGGACAGGACATGTTAAAAAAAAAAATTAAAAAAAAAAGAGAGACTGCAATCACATTTGAAAAGGTCATATTCCAATCGGACTACCTCCTGATGTTGCCGAAATGTGATGCAAAAATATAATATTTGAAGAACTTTGGAGCATTTAAACTGGCGGAAAATATCCGATCTGTGTCACTAGTGGTAAAAAAAAAAAAAAAAAGATTTGGTGTGCAGTTCAGATGTGATTGGTGGTCACTTGTATCTTCTTGTTCATCCTTTAGTTTAGTTCAATGAGAGGAACATTCCCGATCTAATTTAAAATCAACTTTCACTTTGAAGACCAGTGTTTTTTTTCTTGCTGGCCGTGTGTTTGGTTTAGTGAAGCAGCTAACTGGAGTTTAATAATGAGTGCGCCTTTAAAGATTTCTTTAATGTGTTTCCTCCTGGGAAAGTGTTTTTTTTACGACGTGGCAGTCATCAAATCCTCTTTACTGGCCTTTTTTTATATGGAATCAAAGCGGAAAATAAGCCTCTCTTATGCCCTAACCCTCCTCTAATATGCTAAAAAGGTGCTAGGGGATCCATCCTCTTTGAGTGGGGCTCGGTTAAGTTTGAAGGACGGCCATGTTGATATTTACAAACGTACATTGAGGGAAAAAATATGTCTGGTGGCCGGTGTGTATGTGTGTATTATATATACAGGTATGTATATATATATATATACATATGTCAAGGTTTCTGTGGTTTATCCGTTATACAGTGCTCAATACCGGGGTAGAGCGGAATATACGTTTGGTCAGGAAAAAACACAGGGGCTATTTCATCCCTACAAGCCTGTTTTGCTGGTTTCTCTGCTCTGAGAAACCTGCGAAACAGGCTTGTAAGGATGAAATAGCCTCTTTCTTGCAGCAGTACCTCAAGGATGCAGAGATCGGCAGGTGGAATGCAGGTAAAAGAATATGTAGTACAACGTTCAATGTTTACTTATACAGCCCTAAATCACGAGTGTCTCAAAGGGCTGCACAAGCCACAACGTTAAGTAAGTGCAGCTCAGGAATGCACAGGAACAAAACTTGCATACCTGTCGCAGGATGAGTAGCACTGACAAAGAATATCTGTAAATATATATATATATATATATATATATATATATATTTTTTTTTTTTATATATATATACTCTCACGTTAGGTCAGGAAAAAACACAGAGGCTATTTCATCCCTACAAGCCTGTTTCACAGGTTTCTCAGAGCAGAGAAACCTGCAAAACAGGCTTGTAGGGATGGAATAGCCTCTGTGTTTTTTCCTGAGGCTATTTCATCCCTACAAGCCTGTTTCGCAGGTTTCTCAGAGCAGAGAAACCTGCGAAACAGGCTAACGTGTGTATATATATATATATGTATATATATGTATATGTGTGTATGTATGTATGTATGTATATGTACACATATATATATATACATATATGTATATATTTACAGATGTTCTTTGTCAGTGCTACTCATCCTGCGACAGGTATGCATGTTTTGTTCCTGTGCACTCCCGGGCTTCACTTACTTAATGTTGTATTAAATATTCCTTTACCTGCACTCCGCCTGCCACTCTCTGCATCGTCGGGGTCCTGCTGCAAACAACGCCTCCCAATCTTGACAATAAGTCAGAAAAGACACAATTAATTATAGGTCCCTGTAGAGGTTGCCCTCTTGTGGATTGTTCTGATCACAACAAGTCTTCACGAGAGCCCGGTAGTCAGGGTTTAACAATGTTTTATTAGGTCCAAGCTCCAGAATTGCACTCGGCTTTGCAGCCCTCAGTCTCTCCTGCTGCTCTGCTCGGCTCTGCTCTCCAGCGTGTGTAGCGTGTGTGTGTCTTGCTCCAACTCCAACTCAGGTGTCTCGGCCCTGGCTGCTGCTGATAAGCATGGCAGCTGATCGGATGATCAGCCCGAGCTGGGTAATCCAATCACCTGCCAGCTGTGCTTCGAGGCCGGTCATTACACACCCTTCTCCGCAGCAGGCTCGCAGACCACGCCCCCCTCCACAGTCCCATTTAAAGTATTCACTACACATTGGTTAGAAAAAATAAGTAAATAAAAACACATAGTTTTATGTTTCAGCATATTTTTGGGTAAAACTGAAAGCCACAGATTGAGCTCGGATTTCCACTGGATGCGGAACGGCTGCCGAATGAAACCGCCACAAAACAGCGATGCCATCCACAGTCCGGCAATCCCCATCGGCGTTCTGTTTCGAGATCTCGCAAATCTGCGTGTAATCACGTGATAAGGGAAGTTGAAATAAAGGCAACCATCAACCGACACAGTTTTGCTTTGATAAACAACTTTATTGTATGCATTAAGCAACAATACAACAGTGACATCATCCCTGGCGAGCTTGTCACAACAACCACTTCCTTGCATTCCCGGTCCTCGCATCAACTGGTATTTGACACAGGCCCCAACATCTCCATATAGCTGCCCAGAATATGCCTGTATACTATTCTTTAATTTCGCACCTCCAGAATGAGCATGTCCTCATCCATTTGTGTCAACAATGTGAAATTACGTCTGAAAACCTGTGACAATTTGACTTCATGTTCGTCGCCGCCCATTAGGACGCTTCAAAGTGTTAAATACGAATCGCCTTGAAAACAGAGTATTTTATTTTGAAAGTAAACCGGAAAATTTATTTTGTGTTCGTGCATAAATTCCTGTCCAACACAAGCAGATTTTAGTTCAATTGAACAGAATTGTTGCTCAGTGTATATTTAGCGCTGGAATGTGGAATCACATTCGACACATCGATTTGAATAAAAACGGAAAGAGTCCGCCGCCACTACTTACACGTGAGTTTGACGTGTAAGTAGTGTAGTGCCGATGGGGGTCCCACCTAATAGAGATCGTACATTATAGGTGAGTGTTCGTCTGGAAAATTGAGCTCCAGTGGGATGTTTGTTCTGCTTCTCTTCTCCCACGTTCATCAGCTTCATGCTATGAAGAGCCCATTGTGTCCGCCAGGCTGAGATGTGACCCACACTGCTCACAATCACCTCCCGTGAGACACCATTTATTCTCCCTGAATGAACACAAAGATGGAAGAGAGAGTTTCAATAAAGGCCGGACCATCGGATTGATGAATACTGTACTAAACCACCACAACAACATGTGCTCTACAGTGGACATTTAAGGAAGGAGAAGCGTTCACGTGGGAATTATTTTCACACCTTTGAAGATTAGAAGGGAAGTAACTGGCCTCTGAAACAAAAGTTAATTGCTTCTCGTCTTTTTATGAACAATGTTGCTGTTCTTAATTACTTGCACCGGCCCTCAAAGAGCCCTCAGTGGACCCCCGTCACCTCCAATAACAACACATTTAAAAGCACATTTAAAACATCACATTGAAAATATTTGAATCCCATTGCAACCCTTTCTTTGATTAACTCGTTCTCAGCACTCATTGAGAACGGTAGATGCAAGGAGACAAACATGCTGCGTCACAAATACTACCGTCGGTACACTTCAATAAGTGTGCTGGGTATACCAATGTTACCCCTAATTGTTCATGTTTCCGAGCAAATGCACAAACTCTCTGAGCATTCAGTGACGCACGTGTGAGCAACACTGGTATGGCCAACACTGTGGCCATACCTGTCCCAAACATGACATCGTAACAAGTTCAATGTCGTATTATTATAATCATATGACATTGTTTTCCAATAGGTGATATGGCTCTGCACTTGCAACAAAAATAACTCAAAAAATCTGTTTTTTCATGAGATATGTTTGGTGGGGGCACTGCTTTGGAAATAATGTTTACCCTTTTCAGATATATATATATATATATATATATATATATATATATATATATATATATATATATATATATATATATATATATATATATATATATATATATATATATATTTATTTTTTATTTGTTTTTAATTTATTTTTTTTGAAATTTTTATTTATATATTATTTATTTATTTTTATTTATATATATATATATAAATATTTATTTATATATATTTATATATGTATATATATATAAATATTTATTTATATATATACATTTTTATATATGTATGCATATATATATATATATATATATATATATATATATATATAATATACACAGTACACGCCAAAAGTTTGGACACACCTTCTCATTCAATGCGTTTTCTTTATTTTCATGACTATTTACATTGTAGATTGTCACTGAAGGCATCAAAACTATGAATAATACATGTGGAGTTATGTACTTACCAAAAAAACGTGAAAAAACTAAAAACATTTTTTATATTTTTTAGTTTCTTCAAAATAGCCACCCTTTGCTCTGGTTACTTTTGCGCACACTCTTGGCATTCTCTCGATGAGCTTCAAGAGGTAGTCACCTGAAATGGTTTTCACTTCACAGGTGTGCTTGCAGCTCATCGAGAGAATGCCAAGAGTGTGCAAAACAGTAATCGGAGCAAAGTGTAGCTATTTTGAAGAAACTATATAAAACTTGTTTTCAGTTATTTCTAGGGATGATGCTCGAACCCGGTTTCCCCGGTTGTCCGATAAGAAAAGAACCGAGTCCTCGGACTCGAATCTCTTTTTGAGAACCGGTACCCGTTATCAAGACCACTATAGTAAAGAAAAAGAGTTGGTTCTTTATTCGAATCCCTGGGAACGAATCCCGTCCCGACCAGAAATGCTCCGTGAGACATCACAAGAAATGACGTCACGTAGCTCAGTCATTAGGCGCAGATAGGGAAAGCAGGAAAAAAATGGAATGGAAAAAGCGCTCCAAGGTGTAATAAAGTTCAAAACAAAAGGTATAATCCAATGAATAACTTTACTGAGAGATTTGAGCAGGGTACAAACACATGACCAACACTTTTACGACCAACCGGAAACATAGCAACCAGGCTAGCAACGCACCTCCTTTACGGCAGCTGTCGCAACGTTCTTAAAGCAACCGCAGCACATACATATATATACAACATATCTCCCTTTTTTAACTTTTGTTTTTCTTTCCTTGTAAACAAAACAAAATCACACTGTATATGTGTTGTCTGTCTAATTATAAATAATGCAGACGAGGCGTGTTGGCTGAGTTCTTGACGTTTACTTTCACAGCGTGCTCATAACCTCATTCTTAGCTGCCGGGTGGCGACATGCAACAACACTTTTCGGGGCTACCGCGCATGCTCGTCACTCCCGTTGCATGCTGGGTAGTGTAGTTGTTATATTCCCTAGCCTAGCTCATAACATCACATCTTTCCCCCTATAAAGAAATAATATGAACTTAATAAAGTGTATTTCTTTTTTCAGCTTTAACTTTTCATTTTTTAGCATTGTAACCACATTTGCAAACAACTTTTCTCTTTATAGAATTTTCTTTCAATAAATAAATAAAGTGCAAAAATGTCAAAGCATCATAACAAACAGTTATGTCAAAACCTTTTTTTTTTTCAAACAACTCAAAAAAACTAAGAGTTCTTAACAACTCTCGATCAGCCTCTTAGGTGGCTGCACATGTCTCTTAGGTCTAGACAGTCTCTCAACAGCAGGTGACGCGACACTGCTGTCAGTCCTTGGTCAGCAAGGTCAGGCTCCATGTCAGCAAGTTCTGCAGGTCCAGCTGAGTCCTGTTGAGCCTTTTCCTGAGTAATAGCTGTCGTTAGTATGTTCCAATAGCAGCAGAAATGCACTTTTTTTTTTTTTTACCAATGATTGTCACACACACACTAAGTGGTGAAATGTGTTCTCTGCATTTGACCCATCCCCTTGTTCACCCCCTAGGAGGTGAGGGGAGCATTGAGCAGCAGCGGTGCCACACCCGGAAATCATTTTTGGTGATTTAACCCCCAATTCCAACCCTTGATGCTGAGTGCCAAGCAGGGAGGTAATGGGTCCCATTTTTATAGTCTTTGGTATGACTCGGCCGGGGTTTGAACTCACGACCTACCGATCTCAGGGCGGACACTCTAACCACTAGGCCACTGAGTAGGTTGGAGAGCTGTATTATTTTCAGTTTTGTGCCTGATTTTATTTAACACTATATTATTATTTATGCACCTATAGTGATCACAGAGACAGGTTGTTTTTGTGTTACTGTATATATTTGTTTTTCTGAAAAATCCCACTTAATATACTTTGGGTAACAACAGTCAATATTGATTTATTTTATTTTATTTTTTAGGGGGGTAACAGTCAATATTTATTTATTTATTAGATTTTATTTTTTTCTTATATAATAAAAGTGAGCTTTTGTTAAACCAAATATTGTGTGTTTTTTTCCATATACAACAACCTATCTGGACTCGATAAGAGAATCGATAAGGAATCGGTTCGATAAGAGGATTCGATAATAGGCTGGAACTCGATAATTTCTTATCAAACATCATCCCTAGTTATTTCACCTTTTTTTGTGAAGGACATGACTCCACATGTGTTCATTCATAGTTTTGATGCCTTCAGTGACAATCTACAATGTAAATAATCATGAAAATAAAGAAAACGCATTGAATGAGAAGAAGTTGTGTTCAAACTTTTGGCCTGTACTGTATATACATACACATACAAAATATAAAACATTTTATTAGCATTTTTGTAATCCAGTAACAGCATTTCATGATTAATAATCATGAATTAACATTCTTAATACAAGACAGTAGAATAAGCATGCATAACAAGCTGTTAATGACATTGATTGGCTGTGTGTGTATATACATAAAGTAACAACCTGGCATTGACAGTTTATGTGTAGTGTTAGAGTTGTCCGGCTTTTTGTGTGGCCATAAACGCAACACTGGCTGAGTCTAATCAGTTTGTCTGTTGGCGCTGTTGTATGACAAATGATAGAGAGTTGGTTTTGGCATGGTTTGTACAGCAGAAAAGCACCAGAAAAATTAGTAGTTTTTTGGTAATGTTTTTTTGGTGTGGTTATGTCCAACAACAGTTTTTCTCAATAAAGTGATCAACTTTATTGTACTAAGTGCAGCATCTAGGTACTTGGTGTGAACTAGAAGGGCAGTGTGTTCCACAGGACTGCAATATATTTGGATGGGTGAGTTTCGGGGTCCACATCTAGTTTGCATAATTGGCCATGACGCATGTGCGTGTCATTTTTAAAGTAAAACTAATTAGCTCAGATCTACGATCTTCTGTCTTTTCGTTTTGGTGTTGTGTCCACTGCAGGACCTGCTGCTCATTGAGAAGAGCGATACGTGCTTTCATGTAAGAATCTTGAAGGGGAACTGCACTTTTTTGGGAATTTTGCCTATCGTTCACAATCATTATGAAAGACATGACGACGGATGGATTTTTTTTTAATGCATTCTAAATATTAAATAAACATAAATAAAAGTCTGCTTACAGCTGAGCCAATGGGAAGTCCTCTATTCCGCCCATAAAATCCGATAAATAACCATTCAAAAAGCGTCAAGGGTGTTGGATGGAGGGTGTGGTATGTGTGTGTGGCGTATATTTTTTGTGGATGCATGTGTGTGTGTGTAAGCCTGCCGCATGTCTCTGTTCCGCGGCCTTGGTGTTGTGCAGCCTCTAGTCAGTCCAAAGTCAACAACAACAGGTGTGTGTCCATGAGAGACAAGAAGGGAGTTTGTTGTGTCTTCGCCGCACTGTCCTTCGGGAGAGTCTCGAAGCCAGGGAAACAATCCAAGTTAGAATGTTTTGTATGCAAGTGAAAATAAAATAGTCTTTGACTGGTCCTCAAAATTCATCCTGCGGGGCAGACAGTCCGATGCTATCCAAATCACAAGAGTGTCCACAGTTCTTCCCGCATCCTCCAATCCTTTGTGGCAGCTTTGGGGTACTTTGAAGACTGCCAGCAACTTCCAATTTGTCGACAAACCAGGGCAACGCTTATTCCAATCAGCAGATATCCTGTTGTCATAATTCTGAATAGGTGGATATCTTCACGTCCTCGACTGAAGGGTTGCCAGGCACACGGCACTCCTTCTTCTCCCAAGAGTCCGTCGTGTGTCCAGCAACAACCGCTCCGTCACGACAAGCAGGTTCCCCCAAACCCAAGATCTTGTCAATTTCTTTGAGGCCAGTAAATCAGTTCTAATGTTTAGATTTGGAGAGCAGTGCAAAAAGAGGCAACAAGAAAGTTAAGACTTTGGACCCCGACTTAAACAAGTTGAAAAACTTATTCGGGTGTTACCATTTAGTGGTCAATTGTACGGAATATGTACTTCACTGTGCAACCTACTAATAAAAGTCTCAAAAAAGACAAGACAAAGAAGCAAGCAGGGGAGATAAGGGAGAGGAAAGGGGAGCGTCCGCCCTCGATGAGTGCCAGTGAGAAATGCCATTGAGAAACCCATGATCTACATCTTTAAAGGCCTACTGAAATGATTTTTTTAAATTTAAACAGGGATAGCAGATCCATTCTGTGTCATACTTGATCATTTTGCGATATTGCCATATTTTTGCTGAAAGGATTTAGTAGAGAACATCGACGATAAAGTTCGCAACTTTTGGTCGCTGATAAAAAAAAGCCTTGCCTGTACCGGAAGTAGCGTGACGTCACAGGTTGAAAGGCTCCTCACATTTCCCCATTGTTTACACCAGCAGCGAGAGCGATTCGGACCGAGAAAGCGACGATTACCCCATTAATTTGAGCCAGGATGAAAGATTTATGGATGAGGAACTTGAGAGTGAAGGACTAGAGTGCAGTGTAGGATGTATCTTTTTTCGCTCTGACCGTAACTTTGGGCTCATTGGATTCCACACTCCTTTTTCTATTGTGGATCACGGATTTGTATTTTAAACCACCTCGGATACTATATCCTCTTGAAAATGAGAGTCGAGAACGCGAAATGGACATTAACAGTGACTTTTATCTCCACGACAATACATCGGTGAAGCACTTTAGCTACGGAGCTAACGTAATAGCATCATGCTTAAATGCAGATAGAAACAAAATAAATAAGCCCCTGACTGGAAGGATAGACAGCAGATCAACAATACTACTATCAGGAGACACCGAACCAAACACTGGACCTGTAACCACACGGTTAATGCTGTGCCGCCTGTCGAAGCCTAGCAATGCTGTTGCTAACGACGCCATTGAAGCTAACTTAGCTACGGGACCTCGTCAGAGCTATGATAAAAACATTAGCGCTCCACCTACGCCAGCCCTCATCTGCTCATCAACACCTGTGCTCACCTGCGTTCCAGCGATCGACGGCGCGACGAAGGACTTCACCCGATCATCGATGCGGTCGGCGGCTAGCGTCGGATAGCGCGTCTGCTATCCTCAAAGTCCTCCTGGTTGTGTTGTTGCAGCCAGCCGCTAATACACCCATCCCACCTACAACTTTCTTCTTTGCCGTCTCCATTGTTCATTAAACAAATTGCAAAAGATTCACCAACACAGATGTCCAGAATACTGTGGAATTTTGCGATGAAAACAGAGCTGTTTGTATTGAGATACAATGTGTCCCAATACTTCCGTTTCAACCATTGACGTCACGCGCATAGGTCATCATACATAGACGTTTTCAACCGGAAGTTTCGTGGGAAATTTAAAATTGCACTTTATAAGTTAACCCGGCCGTATTGGCATGTGTTGCAATGTTAAGATTTCATCATTGATATATAAACTATCAGACTGCGTGGTCGGTAGTAGTGGCTTTCAGTAGGCCTTTAAAGAACTTGTCTCATCCAGATGACCGAAATTTCACTAACAAGTTCTCTTTATGTATTGTTTTGCTCCTGGAAATGAATCTGGCAGTCATTTCTCATATCTACCTGTTTTTTAGTAATCTTTCGATAACTACAGTAACTATACTTGGAACGCCACCTTTCCATTGTCAGACTGGATATATCACCCCCTCTTGTGTGACGTCATCTAGAGAACTGGAGCCCTTTTCCCCACATAGACAGTGTGTGAATAAAGACCTATGCAAATGTAAGTTTTATCACTTAATTGCATGTTTTAAACCGTCACCAGTGAATGAATGGTGGATGATAAGAAACTTTGGTATCACACACTAATATGTAAATAGGGGGATCAGGCGGGTGTGTCCAATTAATTTTGTCAGGATATCAACAGTGTTTACTTTATTATATATCATCAAATGACACCTATAGTACCTAATTCTCGCAAACCTTACAAAATAAAGATTTGTTCATTTTTCATTAAATGAACCATTTTGTTAATACATACTAGTGTTGTCTCCATACCAATATTTTGGTACCGGTACCAAAATTATTTAGGTACTTTTCTAAATAAAGGGGACCACAAAAAAATTGCAATATTGGCATTATTTTAACAAAAAATGTTAGGGTACATTAAACATATGTTTTTTATTGCAAGTTTGTCCTTAAATAAAATATTGAACGTACAAGGCAGCTTGTCTTTTATTAGTAAGTAAGCAAACAAAAGCTCCTGATTAGTCTGCTGACATATGCAGTAACATATTGTGTCATTTTCCATTCTATTATTTTGTCAAAATTATTAAGGACAAGTGGTAGGAAATAAATTATGAATCTACTTGTTCATTTACTGTTAATATCTGCTGTACTTTCTCTTTTAACATGTTCTATCTACACTTCTGTTAAAATGTAATAATCACTTATTCTTCTGTTGTTTGATACTTTACATTAGTTTTGGATGATACCACAAATTTGGGTATCAATCCGATACCAAGTCGTTACAGGATCATACATTGGTCATATTCAAAGTCCTCATGTGTCCAGGGACATATTTCCTGAGTTTATAAACATAATATAAGTTTAAAAAAAACGAAAGAAGATGTTGTGATGCCAAAAAATATTGATGTAATCATAGTAGTGTCAACTAGATACGCTACTGTACTTGGTATCATTACAGTGGATGTTAGGTGTAGATCCACCAATGGCGGTACTTTTCAGAGGCGGTATAGTACCGGATATGATTCATTAGTATCGCGGTACTATACTAATACCGGTATACCGTACAACCCAAATACATACTAACATCACCTTGAACGTTTCCTATTTTGTTTAAACCATTTTACGTCACATTTGCATTATTTGTGTGTGTTCACAACAGTGTGTGCATCATTTTGTGTGTACTTTGTTATTGTTGCCCATGAACGTGTTGCTTTAGTAGCCTCAAGCTGATGTGGACAAAAGCAAAAAGAAAAAAAAGTGCTGAAGGTGAGAGGCCAATGTTTTCTCATTCCAAAGATCATTAGTGTGCAATTAGGTCAGAATACGTCTTGACTGAGAGAAGGAGAAGTAGTTTGCAAAGGAAACATTTAATATAATTTTTTTAAAGATATAAAGGCAGAAAAGATGAGTTTTGGAGCTCACTGTTGACATGAAACATTCGTGTCTGCATTCCCGCCAAGTCCAAGTCACAACAGCTTGCTCGTTTATTCTCATCTAATTTCACCGAGCTGGCCTCTCGCTGTCATTGGACACAAACCTGGCTGAGTTTAAATGTTGATTTGTGCTCTGTGGCAGTGTTCATTGTGAGGGTTTGCAACAGGACCACTCCACCTTGGCTGGAGTTGACTTGTTCATTTTCTACCGCTTGTCCCTTTTGGGGTCGCGGGGGGTGCTGGAGCCTATCTCAGCTGTATATATATATATATATATATATATATATATATATATATATATATATATATATATATATATATATATATATATATATACACTACCGTTCAAAAGTTTGGGGTCACCCAAACAATTTTGTGGAATAGCCTTCATTTCTAAGAACAAGATTAGACTGTCGCGTTTCAGATGAAAGTTCTCTTTTTCTGGCCATTTTGAGCGTTTAATTGACCCCACAAATGTGATGCTCCAAAAACTCAATCTGCTCAAAGGAAGGTCCGTTTTGTAGCTTCTGTAATGAGCTAAACTGTTTTCAGATGTGTGAACATGATTGCACAAGGGTTTTCTAATCATCAATTAGCCTTCTGAGCCAATGAGCAAACACATTGTACCATTAGAACACTGGAGTGATAGTTTCTGGAAATGGGCCTCTATACACCTATGTAGATATTGCACCAAAAACCAGACATTTGCAGCTAGAATAGTCATTTACCACATTAGCAATGTATAGAGTGTATTACTTTAAAGTTAAGACTAGTTTAAAGTTATTTTCATTGAAAAATAAGGACATTTTAATGTGACCCCAAACTTTTGAACGGTAGTATATATATATATATATATATATATATATATATATATATATATATATATATATATATATATATATATATATATATATATATATATATATGTATGTATGTATGTATGTATGTATGTATGTATGTATGTATGTATGTATGTATGTATGTATGTATGTATGTATGTATGTATGTATGTATGTATGTATGTATGTATGTATGTATGTATATATATACCATCAACAAATATATATATATATATATTTGTTGATGGTATATATATATATATATATATATATATATATATATATATATATATATATGTATGTATGTATGTATGTATGTATATTTGTTGATGGTGTGTATATATATATTTATATTTGTTGATGGTAAATATATATATATATATATATATATACACCGTATTTTTCGGACTGTAAGGCGCACTTAAAATACTTTCATTTTCTCAAAACTCGACAGTGCGCCTTATAACCTGGTGCGCCTAGTGTACGGAATAATGTTGGTTGTGCTAACCGACCTCAAAGCTATTTTATTTGGTACATGGTGAAATGATGAGTGTGACCAGTAGATGGCAGTCACACATAAGAGATACATGTTGACTGCAATATGATGGCAGTCACACATAAGAGATATGTGTAGACTGCAATATGACTCAAGTACACAACACCAAAATGTTGTATGTTCCATTGAAAATATAGACACACGACGCTCAAAAATCGATCAAAATGTTTTAGTAGGACTTTGGTAAGCTATGAAGCCGCACCGCTTGATGGATTGTACTGTGCTTCAACATACGAGTATTATTAGGGTGTGTGTATAAGGTAAGGCATATTATCTGGCGTTTTGTTTCCCAATATTATACCGCCATGGGTAAGATGTACCCCCGTGCTACCTGCCGCATTCAGGCAGATGGGGCTCGTAAACCTGGTAAGGCAGCCCATCTAGGAGAAGGAAATCTCCAATCTCAAAACCACCGCTGCCTTGCGGTCAACCCACTTGAGGGTAAGGCTAAGGGAGTAAACCCCGACAGAAAATCAGGAGCCGGAGTCCTGAAGGCGGTTTGATGTTGTAGCGTCATTCCGGCAACTCCTTCGGCGTCGCTTGTGCCAAGTTGTATCGACACTCGTCGCTCCCTTGGATCCACCAGCCATGCGGAGAGGGGGGGCTTGCTGCCTGGACAACAGCTTGCCCTCCATAGTTCCATGCCCAGACCATGTAGATCCACTGGAGAGGTCAGTCCAGCAGATGGCGGTTCTAAGCCCATCCGATTGGCGAAGGAAACAGGTGCCAGGGGCCATCTCCGTCCGTGGGAGGGACCATCCCAGTGAGACACCCCCCTCTTTTTGGATCCACCCCATCGTCTCCCGTGACGGAAGGATGCAGACGACATCTCATTATCCAAAAGCCACTGTTTTTACCTTCTGGTACCTGTTGTTCTGTATTTGGGATCTGCATAAATCCTGAAAATTTGCGCCCGTCCGCCTTTGTAATCCGTGTCGGCACCGTATTTGATAATCTTCTTCTTTTTCTCTATCTTCTTGTTATGGGACATTTCTCCTCTGCTGTTGCCATTTCTAATATAAAGTAGTGACACATGGAAGTGATCACGGCTGTGCTTTAAATAGTTTGTCTGCGTTAGCGCTTATAATAACAATATCACTAATACTTGGTTAAAATTCACATCAGGAACTGTAAATTGAGTATTGTTGGCGATTTTTGAATGGTTATTTAGTGGATTTTATCGGCGACATAGGGGAGCTTCCGTTGGCTCCGCTGTAAGCAGACTTTTATTTATGTTTATTTAATATTTGGAATGCACTAAAAGAAATACATCTGTCATCATGTCTTTCATAATGATTGTGGACGATAGGCAAAATTCCAAAAAAAGTGCAGTTCCCCTTTAATTATTGGCCGATACTGATATTGAACCCACACATTATCAGCAGGAATCGTACATACTTTTATTATTGTGCAGTGTGGAACTTTAGAAAAAGTTTGATCCAGTGGGATTACTCTAACAGAGAACAATGGTAGGTATGAATATATTCAATATTAACCTTATGGAATGGACGTACGTTGTCTTTAAGTTGAAGTGGAGTGGTAATAGTTTTTTGCTAGTGGCTACAATAATTCAGTAAGTTAAGCTCACGACGTAATAAGTTGAATGATGCGGACACGTTTGTTGCAGAGGAAGACTGCAAATGAAAGTCAAAACTTAATCTCTTACACCAAAACATATTAGAATATAATAACGTAAAAGTATAGGCAACCAAGCACATAAGCAGTCCAAACAATTCCAAAAAGCTGATATGATTGCTGATATAATTGCATACAAGCAGTCCTGCAGCGCATTTACTTGTGCAAAGCTGGACGGCCAGTTAACATCGAAATGTCCTTCATTAAGCACACAAGGTTGGTCTTTTCTTGTATTTTAGTGAAGTCATCTCCAATAGATAAAGATGGTAGGCTACTAGGAGCCAGTAGCTACATAACAGCTAAGCACACGCTAGCACATAAGAAAGACATACTGTATGTAACAAGTGTCCTTAATTGAACAATAGTGCAGTCAAAACAGCACATTTGTCAATATAAACAAGTATCAAATAATTATTGTTGCAAGTTACTTACACATACAAAGTCTCCAAGGCAGAAGAGTATTAGAAAATATCCCCATAACAAACTTATTGCAACAAGAGCTTAACTTAATGATTTTGCAGTCATCCCAAACAAGTTCACCCTTTTGCAGACAGCAGTCAAAGCATGAAAAGGTTAAAACGTCATCTATTGCACAAAAAAAACTGAATTCAAGACAGTGAACATAAACTATATTGCCAAAAGTATTTGGCCACCCATCCAAATGATGAGAATCAGGGGCCGTACTTATCAAGCTTCTCAGAATTACTCCTAAGAAGTCTGCTAAGAGTTGACTTAAGAGTAAATAAATTCTTCGCTGAAAGCTGCACTTAAAAGTTAGTTATCAAGCGTCTTACTCACACTTTCAGCGAAGTGTAGGACTGAATCTTAAGTGTCACACTCAGAGCTGAATTACGACATTACTATGTGCCGTAAATGGAATTTTAGGTGACGTCATTTCTGTGTCCATAGAAATGACCAATCACGGAAGGGAATCCGTTGTCTAAGAATAAAGAATATCTTGGAAATATTTAAGTGGACAATGGGAGTGTATATTTTGACAATAAACTACAAAACAAACTAGTCCCCGCCGGCACTCACGCTACCGCTCCCTCTCTTCTGTCGCCCACACACTCACTGACGTCACTCACCTCACGGCCACACGCATACGCTACTGTCATAACATTTTCTTTCCAATTCATTAATTAGGCAACTAATTTGAAACTGGTGTGGGTGGCTCTGTATATACTAGCCCACTGCAGCCACATGCAGAAATCAACATGGAATCGAAAAGTATTAAATCTGTGACAAAAATAATACCCGCTCTGTCTAAACGATACCGTTTGATCAGCTGCTCGTCATCAAACAAATCCAGAACATCGTTCCGTTCCCTGAATGTTCGCGCACGTCTCTCTCGCCTCAGTGCCATCCCCTGCTGGCAACTCCTAACCACTTAAGACACCTCTGAAGGTCTCTTAAATATCGTGGAGAGTAGGAGTGATTCTTAGACTTAAGAACGTTGATAAAAAGCTTTTATTCTTAAGTTTGAGAGTAGGACTAAATTTCGCAAATTCTCAGGACTTAAGTGTAAAATGGCACTCTAAGAAGCTTGATAAGTACGGCCCCAGGTGTCCTAAATCAAGCACTTGGGCATGAAGACTGTTTCTACAAACATTTGTGATTTCCAGCATGGAACTGTCATAGGAGGCCACCTGTGCAACAAATCCAGTCGTGAAATTTCCTCACTCCTAAATATTCCAAAGTCAACTTTATACAATGTATTTTGTAAACAAATATAAAATGTCATCCTTTCCAAATATAGCGGTTAATAAGGAAATAATACAAAATGTTAGTGAATATCGTTACCTGGGTGTCATTTTAGAGCCAACACTTGGCTTTAAAAAACATATCAAACAGATGTGCCAGAGTCTTAAATACAACATAAAAACGTTCAAATGTATCAGGAATTCATTAACACTGGAGGCAGCTCAAACTTATTTTAATGCAATGATTATGTCTCGTTTTTATTATTGTATAACATGTTGGTCGCAGGCAGGCTAAATGACACTGAGGCCATTGGAAACTTTGCACAAACAATCCCTCAAAATCCTTGACCGAAAACCACAACACCACCATCATTGTTTAGTTCTCCAAAAATATAGATTGTTAAATTTAGCTGACATTCAAAGATTAGCATCAATACGAATGGCCCATCGAATCTTAAATAACACTGCACCAGCGCCACTTAAGCACTTTGTCCAGTTTACATCTGCTGTGACAACTAGAAACACACGAGCCTCCACCAGGGGGAAGTGTAGCATACCCAGATGTAAAACCTCTTTTGCACAATCAGCCTTTTTATATAAAGCCATAAAGGAATGGAACGACCTCACAACAAACTTGAAAAGTCTTACAGATTACTCTTCATTCACAATTGAAGTTAAAAAGTGGCTTTGGAGCAATCAAAGCTGCTCACACGGTCACTAAGATGGGCATTATGTTTGACACATCAACCTAATGTATATTATATTTATCCATGAGAGCATTTTTTATTGTAAATTGTGAGGTGTGTGTGTTAAAATCATGGTTGTTTTTACAAATGATGACAGATGTGAACAAAAGCATGTATTGTCTTTGTGTGATGATGTAAATGAGGTGTGGTTGTATTGTATATTAAGTATGTGTCCATGAAAGGGCATTTTATGACTTTTTTCTTAATACTTGTGTATGATTTTATTGCAGGATTTTTGTATCCCTTTAATTTAGGTAGCCAGGGACTGCAGATGGAAATTAGCTATTTAGCTATAATCTGGTACAGAACATATCTGTCTTTGAGCTTAATGTTTCTGTACATTGTCCCTTCAAAAAAAGACTAAACTAAACTATTATAAGAAAAGTGAAGAGTTTGGGAACAACAGCAAGTCAGCCACCAAGTGGTAGGCCACGTAAACTGACAGAGAGGAGTCAGCGGATGCTGAAGCGCATAGTGCAAAGACTTTCTGCACAGTCCAAACTTCATGTGACCTTCCAATTAGCCCACGTACAGTACGCAGAGAGCTTCATGGAATGGGTTTCCATGGCCGAGCAGCTGCATCTAAGCCATACATCACCAAGTCCAATGCAAAGCGTGGGATGCAGTGGTGTAAAGCACATCGCCGCTGGACAGTAGAGCAGTGGAGACGCCTTCTCTGGACTGATGAATCATGCTTTTCCATCTGGCAATCTGATGGACCAGTCTGGGTTTGGAGGTTGCCAGGAGGAACGCTACATTTCTGACTGCATTGTGCCGAGTGTGAAATTTGGTGGAGGAGGAATTATGGTGTGGGGTTGTTTTTCAGGAGTTGGGCTTGGCCCCTTAGTTCCAGTGAAAGGAACTTTGAATGCTCCAGGATACCAAAACATTTTGGACAATTCCATGGGATGGCACTTCAAGTTTATATGTGAGTAGGGATGATGTTTGATAAGGAATTATCGAGTTCGAGCCTATTATCGAATCCTCTTATCGAACCGATTCCTTATCGATTCTCTTATGGAGTCCAGATAGGTTGTTGTATATGGAAAAAAACACACAATATTTGGTTTAACAAAAGCTCACTTTTATTATATAATAAAAAAATGAAATCTAATAAATAAATAAATATTGACTGTTACCCACCTAAAAAAATAAAATGAATCAATATTGACTGTTGTTACCCAAAGTATATTAAGTGGGATTTTTCAGAGAAACAAATATATACAGTAACACAAAAACAAGCTGTCTCTGTGATCACTATAGGTGTATAAATAATAATATAGTGTTAAATAAAATCAGTCCCTTGGGCACAAAACTGAAAATAATACAGCTCTCCAAAAAGTGCACTTCTGCTGCTATTTGACATAACTGTTTGTTATGATGCTTTGACATTTTTGCACTTTATTTCTTTATTGAAAGAAAATTCTATGAAGAGAAAAATTATTTGCAAATGTGGTTACAATGCTAAAAAATGAAAAGTTAAAGCTAAAAAAAGAAATACACTTTATTGAGTTAACATTATTTCTTTATAGGGGGAAAAATGTTATGAGCGAGAGAATATAACAACTACACTACCCAGCATGCAACGGGAGTTACGAGCATGCGCGGTAGCCCCGAAAAGTGTTGCATGTTGCCACGCTGTGAAAGTAAACGTCAAGAACTCAGCCAACACGCCTCGTCTGCATTATTTATAATTAGACAGACAACACATCTACAGTGTGATTTTGTTTTGTTTACAAGGAAAGAAAAACAAAAGTTAAAAAAGGGAGATATGTTGTGTATATATATGTATGTGTTGCGGTTGTTTTAAGAACGTTGCGACAGCTGCCGTAAAGGAGGTGCGTTGCTAGCCTGGTTGCTATGTTTCCGGTTGGTCGTAAAAGTGTTCGTCATGTGTTTTACCCTGCTAAAATCTCTCAGTAAAGTTATTCGATGGATAATAGCTTTTGTTTTGAACTTTATTACACCTTGGAGCGCTTTTTCCCGTCCATTGTTTTCCTGCTTTCGCTATCTGCGCCTAATGACTGAGCTACGTGACGTCAATTCTTGTGATGTCCCACGGAGCATTTCTGGTCGGGACGGGATTCGAATAAAGAATCAACTCTTTTCCTTTACTATAGTGGTCTCGATAACGGGTACCGGTTCTCAAAAAGGGATTAGAGTCCGAGGACTCGGTTCTTTTCTTATCAAACAACCGGGAAAACCGGTTTCGAGTATCATCCCTATATATGAGTAAAGGCAGGTGGCCAAATACTTTTGGCAATATAGTGTATATTCAATAAAGATACCTGATAAACATAATGAAGTGGTTTGCTTCCCTTTTATTTAGTGTCTTTAGCTTGTTTAACGTCCTTCTAAAAAAAATGATCCATACAAATGACTCTTGTGTGGGGATCCCACCAAATTTAGCTTGGTTTAATGAGCTCCTAATTGATGCCCTGTGGAACACATGAGATGCCTTTAAAACCTTCAAAGAAAAATCCAAATGTGGTTGATTTAAATCCTTTAAATGCTGGAGGCTGAAAATAGGCGCGTGTCTAAAGCCCACCCGCACACACACACACAGAGGTGTGTTTGGATTATATGATGAGCAAGCGTGTGGAGTTCTGCTGCCCCTCAAAGAACAACGAGAAGAAGAAAAAGAGGTCACGTCCCCTCCGGCCATGCTCAACAGGAAACAGTTCAACAGAGAACGTCGCCGAAACCCACCATGGTGAGCGACCAGCAGGGGGGATGTAATCATGCACCAATCGCTATTGGGAAAGTGGATCGTACCAAAGCGTGACGGACCGATGATGGCGTCCTGCAGACAGGAGGCTTGCTGTGACTCACAATTGTGACCATCTAACCTCTGCTTTAGGAAGAGCCTCCCAGGAGACTATAAGGACCACGTGCACACAAGCTTGGCTTCAAACACACGGATTTCTAGGCTTCCTGGCATACTTTTGTCGACAAGAACGTGTCCGGCTCTGTGGGAAGATATTCCAGAACCCCGGAAATATCTCTTCTCTGCTGCTGCCATTTAATGTGGGCTCCGTATCGGCAAGCAACATCGATGTGCATCAAGTGGACCACAATGGAAACAAGCCTTTTGGCTTTTTGTGCCATCCATTTTCATTTTTAACAACGGGTTAACACTTACGTTCTCTTTTAGGGGCAGCAATGTTGTTGATCACCCTTTTTTGCCACTGCGTCGAAGTCTAGTATCAGCTTTGTTGTGGCAATTCTCAAAACAGATCTTTGCTCAATTCTGTTTTAACATTTGGAGGGCCGGATTAAAGGAACCGTAGTTTTCCCACCACTGTTCTATAGCATTGTTTACATTCAACATGCATCTTACATACATGTTACATGTTAAAATGGTGTTTTTTTTGGGGGGACAAACACAGATTAAATTGCAATTCATTTCAATGAGTGTTTGAATTAAGAAGTCGGTCATGGAACCAACTCAGCATGAAAGTTGAGGTATTCAATTTCTAAATAGACATTTCCACTTGGTGATAAATTAATTACCGCTATCTGGAACTAACTAAACAACGGACGTCCATATCAAGCTAACTTAAAGGCCTACTGAAATGATTTTTTTTTTATTTAAATGGGAATAGCAGATCCATTCTATGTGTCATACTTGATCATTTCGCGACATTGCCATATTTTTGCTGAAAGGATTTAGTAGAGAAAATCGACGATAAAGTTCGCAACTTTTGCTCGCTGATAAAAAAAAGCCTTGCCTGTACCGGAAGTAGCGTGACGTCACAGGAGCTAGTATTCCTCACAATTCCCCATTGTTTACAATGGAGCGAGAGATTCGGAGCGACAAAGCGACGATTACCCCATTAATTTGAGCGAGGATGAAAGATTCGTAGATGAGGAACGTTACAGTGAATGACTCGAGAGGCAGTGATGGACGTATCTTTTTTCGCTCTGACCGTAACTTAGGTACAAGCTGGCTCATTGGATTCCACACTCTCTCCTTTTTCTATTGTGGATCACGGATTTGTATTTCAAACCACCTCGGATACTATATCCTCTTGAAAATGAGAGTCGAGCACGCGAAATGGACATTTAAAGTGACTTTAATCTCCACGACAATACATCGGTGAAACACTTAGCTACTGAGCTAACGTGATAGCATCGTTCTCAAATGAAGATAGAAACAAAAGAAATAAACCCCTGACTGGAAGGATAGACAGAAGATCAACAATACTATTAAACCATGTACATGTAACTACACGGTTAAAAATTCTCAGCCTGGTAAGGCTTAACAATGCTGTTGCTAACGACGCTAAGGCTAATTTAGCAACTTAGCAACCGGACCTCACAGAACTATGATAAAAACATTAGCGCCAGCCAGCCCTCATCTTCCCATCAACAGCCGTACTCACCTGCGTTCCAGCAATCGACGGCACGACGAAGGACTTCATCCGTGGGTTTGGCGGCAAGCATCGGCTAGGCGTAGTAAGTAGTCCTTGTTGTGTTGCTGTAAGTATTGTACTTAGCCGCTAATACACCAATCGATCCCACCTACAACGTTCTTCTTTGCAGCCTCCGTTGTTCATTAAACAAATTGCAAAAGATTCACCAACACTGTTGTCCAGAATACTGTGGAATTGTGTCGAAGAAAACAAGAGGTTTTTATATCGGGTCGATGGGGTACAACCACTTCCGTGGATTTTGTGACGTCACGCGCATAAATCATATCCAAAGGAGTTTTTCAACCGGAAGTGTGGCGGGAATTTTAAAATTGCACTTTATAAGTTAACCCGGCCGTATTGGCATGTGTTGCAATGTTAAGATTTCATCATTGATATATAAACTATCAGACTGCGTGGTTGGTAGTAGTGGCTTTCACTAGGCCTTTAACATGCACAGCGACCGCAAGGTGAAAACGGGGACATGTAAGAAGCTCATTGGTTGATACAGGCAAGCTAGCCAGGCACACTTGATAGCGTGTGATTTGTTTTCTGCAAATAATCAGGCAAGACCGAAAATTTGGATACGGGGGACATGGCGAGCGAAGCTAACCAAGCATGAAATGCAGAAGTGGCCAGTGAAGAGGAGGAGGCAAGGAAAAAAAATTTGATGTTATGTCATCTTGTTTGTTGCATACAGGAACACAAAAAGGAGGCACCTTTGACGTGTCGTGGTCAGGAGGCGGTGGACAGCGCGCTTCAGTCTCCACACTTTATGCTAATCCATTCTATTATTTCCTCGTTTTTGCCCTTGATGGAGACAGCTGCACCCTCAGCCTCCACACAAACATCACCTTCTCTGCTTCCAAAATGTCTTGTAGAAAAAGTGCTTAGTGTTTGTCGAAGTCATGCAAGTTATTAATTCCTGCCGCATTGGAGGAAGAAGAAACATCCTCTGCCAGGACAACAATAGCATTGTATGTTTTTGCATGTTAGAATCATAGAAATGCACAGTGGCGTAGGAATTGGTTCATCATTGGGGAGGACACACACACACACACATTCACATTCTTGTATTTGTTACCTTCTTGAGACCTCAGAAAAAAGCCTGCCTCTTTAGGACCAGCCTTTCTAGATATATAAAGATTTGTATTTACAACATTAATAATACATACATACTATGCAAATGTAAAAAAGCTTGTTGTGAAAAATGAGTTGGAATTTCACAACAAAAAGTTCACAACTTCACAAGAAAAACTTACCGTTTTGGCAGTATTATAATAAAAGTCGTAATTTTACTCAACGCAAGTCAAAATTTTAGAAGAAAAACTGAACATTTGTGCTATATTATGATAAAAGTTGGAATTGTACTCAATAACAGTCGCAATTTTACAAGAAAAGCTTAAAATGTCGACACTTTTATGAAAAGAGTCGTAATTTTACTCGACTAAAGTCACACATTTTATAAGAAAACTTTAGAATTTTGGCAATTTTATAATAATAATCGGGATTTTACTTAATTTATGACAAAAGTCATAATTTTACTCAAAAAATGTCTCTATTTTACAAGAACAACAAAAAATTGGCAATGTTGTGATAAAAGTCGGAATTTTATATGACAAGTGTCACCATTTTGCATTAAAAAGTAATAATTTGACACAAAAAAGTAATAATTTTTCGGGAAAATATTGCAATATTACAGAAACAGAACGGATATGACAAATTGTTCCCAATTTTATAAGAACAAAGTTGACACTATGAGGGAAAAGACTGCTATTAGTTAAAAAAAAAATTGTTAGAATTTTTTGTTTGTAATTGGTTTTTAATCTTCATTATTTACTTCAGGTATACATATTTATTTTATTATCTTTTTATACATTTTGGCCAAAGGGGGTGCATTTCAATTTCTTACACACACTTGTTATCACATATGTTGGCCAGAGGGGGAGCACTTCTAATTTTTACACACACTTGTTATTTCATATGTTGACCAGAGGGGGGGAGCACTTTTAAAACCGACACACAGTCAATTTGAAAAATCCCTCCTTTTTGGGACCACCCTAATTTGGATAGATTTCACCACCAGGGGTGCAAATGAGACATTCTCTATTAGATGCAATGGTTTTCCTTATTGGGACCATGATTTATAATCTAGTTTCTAATTTCCTCATATGGAAGGTACTTTTCCTTGTCGATGTCTCAAGAAGGGTATAAATACAAGAACACACACACACACACAGAGTATACCATTTTCCCCAGACAGTGTCTGGTGATTGATTGATGTCTGCTGGTTGATTTGCCAAAGCACTGTCCATTAATAGGGTGACTTTCCTGGGCAGTCACAGAGACAGCATGTGGATGTGTATGGGTGATAAGGGTGGGCTCTGACACACACACATTCACACACGACCCATCAGAAGAAAGAGTTAAGTGTTTTTCCTAAGGACACAAAGGCCGTGACTAGAATTGCGGAAGCTGGAATCGAACCTGGAACCCTCAAGTTTCTAGCAAGGCCGCTCTACCATCTGCGCCACGCCTCCCCCAAATGATCGATGTTACAGAAAATAGTAGCCGGATAACCCTTTAAACGAATAATTATTCTAAACACTAAACCATCGTTTAAGGTTCCCCTCCTCTGACATTTTTTTACACGGGTAAGTGCGCCGTGTATTTCTTGAATCTCCGGCTCTTAGCTTTGTATGGACTCATTGATCGTTTACACTCATTCACACAAAAGGGTTGTTTCTTTCTGTTATTAATATTCTGGTTCCTACATTATATATCAATACAGTCTGCAAGGGATACAGTCCGTAAGCACACATGATTGCTGGTCCACTAATAGTACTAACCTTTAACAGTTAATTTTACTAATTTTCATTCATTACTAGTTTCTATGTAACTGTTTTTATATTGTTGTACTTTGTTTTTTATTCAAGAAAATGTTTTTAATTTATTAATCTTATTTTACAATTTTTTTTAAAAAGTACCTTATCTTCACCATACCTGGTTGTCCAAATTAGGCATAATAATGTGTTAATTCCACAACTGCATATATCGGTTGATATCGGTATCGGTTGATATCGGTATCGGTAATTAAAAGAGTTGGACAATATCGGAATCTCCGGCTCTTAGCTTTGTATGGACTCATTGATCGTTTACAAAGTGAGTTCGGAGTGGAAGTGACGCCAGAAAGACCGCGCCCCACACAGGAAGTGACGTCAGAAAGAACACGCCACAGCCAGCTTCATAATAAAGCGGTTTCGTAATTCGGAGCTAACCGCTGGGAATATGGAGGCGAATCATCCAGACATGTACGTGTTTCTCCTTCCGTCTGTACAGACACTTGTGGTAATCACACATGAATACCTTAAGAGAAAGCGATTGCAGCTATTTGGGATACAACACTTCTCAGACGGCAGGACAACTTCCCAATGTCGAGGTCAGCTGTGATTCTACTTACCGAAAAACCTTGTCCATTTGTCGAAGGAGAGTCAACGAGAATGCGGGTTCCCGTGGATGCGATTAAAAAAGGTAGCGTGTGCTTTGTATTACCTGGCCGTGGAGGGAAGACTACGGAAAACGGCGAATGCTTTTGGACTGGCAAAGCAGACTGTATCAGTTATTGTCCGCCATGTATGTCGCGGACTCAACGTCTAGATCCAGAGTATATAAAGTCACCAAAAACGAATGGACAATGAAGGTGAAGGCAAAAGAGTGAGAGATATCTAGATCCCTACTTTGATTGATGTAAAATGTTCTTTATCACATTGTGTACGTGTCTAATAAAGATTTGATTAATTTATGATGGCTCAGGTGTGATTCACTACAATAGGGCCCCACAGCACACTGGATTCCAGTTAGTTGAAATACCACAACACTGGATATTGTTCAGATAAGTTGCATTTAAGAAAACTTGCACACGTGCGCATTTTCCGCGCATGCGTATTAGGTCGCGTTGCGCCGGCGGATGGAATGGGGCGGAGGTCTTAAACGGTGGCATTGTTGTGTGTGGACACGGATAAGGTTAGGTGGGATTTACCCTGGATAACCTTATCTGGCTTAGTGTAAACAGGGCCTTAGTTTGTCCTGGTTAGTTGCCTTGCAATAAAAACATAAAACCATCTTCTGTACTTCATCATAATGAAGCCAAGCAACGTCCTTGTACCCCTTTTCTTAAAAACTATTGTTGACAGAACTTGAGTATTTTGGGTGTGGCAAAAGTCACAATGCCACTGAACTGCAAAATATCCACTGTTATTTGTTACTTTGTTTTTTTACCTGTCGGTTTGCTCCCGTCTCTCCATGACTGTGACTCCCTGCCTCGAACCCGTGATGTTCCTGCCTGGCATTAACGTATTTACAACAGACAACATTACATCCAGTAATGTACTGTATCAGCATTTGACTTAAAAACATAACCCAAGCCCTTTATAGTACTGTAGAAATGATTAAATAAGTATATTAAATTAAATGTATGTTAAAAATTCTACTCAGTCATCAGCTGTTCTCCTTTCTCATTATAATCAATAATATGATTTTGAAATTGTTCTCTTCCCTGACATTATTAGTTATACTCATGTTAAAATAAAATTGTTTATTTAAAAAGTAACAGGCTGAGCTTCCTCCGTCTCCCCACCTTTCATGACTTCAACTGCCTCCCAACTCTGTATATCTTCTTTTTTTTTTTGATTGATTGATTGAAACTTTTATTAGTAGATTGCACAGTGAAGTACATATTCCGTACAATTGACCACTAAATGGTAACACCCGAATAAGTTTTTCAACTTGTTTGAGTCGGGGTCCACTTAAATTGATTCATGATACAGATATATACTATCAAATATATACTAACATCTAGAGATGTCCGATAATATCGGCCTGCCGATATTATCGGCCAATATATGCATTAAAATGTAACATCGGAAATTATCGGTATCGGTTTTTTATTATCGGTATCGTTTGTTTTGGTTTTTTTTTTTTAATTTTTTTATTAAATCAACATAAAAAACACAAGATCCACTTATAATTAGTGCACCAACCCAAAAAAAACCTCCCTCCCTCATTTACACTCATTCACACAAAAGGGTTGTTTCTTTCTGTTATTAATATTCTGGTTCCTACATTATATATCAATATATATCAATACAGTCTGCAAGGGATACAGTCCGTAAGCACACATGATTGCTGGTCCACTAATAGTACTAACCTTTAACAGTTAATTTTACTAATTTTCATTCATTACTAGTTTCTATGTAACTGTTTTTATATTGTTGTACTTTCTTTTTTATTCAAGAAAATGTTTTTAATTTATTTATCTTATTTTACTAATTTTTTTAAAAAGTACCTTATCTTCACCATACCTGGTTGTCCAAATTAGGCATAATAATGTGTTAATTCCACGACTGCATATATCGGTTGATATCGGTATCGGTAATTAAAGAGTTGGACAATATCGGAATATCGGATATCGGCAAAAAGCCATTATCGGACATCCCTACTAACATCATAATAGTGAAGTGAAGTGAATTACATTCATATAGCACTTTTTCTCAAGTGACTCAAAGCGCTTTACATAGTGAAACCCAATATCTAAGTTACATTTAAACCAGTGTGGGTGGCACTGGGAGCAGGTGGGTAAAGTGTCTTGCCCAAGGACACAACGGCAGTGATAATACAGTCATCACACAAGATAATCATCAGAGTATATACATTGAATTATTTACATTATTTACAATCCGGGGTGTGGGATATGGAGGGGGGGGGGGGGGGTTAGGTTTGGTGTGTATCAACACTTCAGTCATCAACAATCGGCATCAACAATTGCATTATCAGAGAAATGGACATTGAAACCGTGTAGGACTGACTTGGTAGGATATGTACAGCAAGTAGTGGACATAGAGAGAGAGATATCAGAAAGTATAAGAAAAAGTGTCTACATTTGATTATTTCCATTTGATTATTTACAATCCGAAGAGGTATTATGTGGAAGGGAGGGTGTTAGTTTAGGGTTGTAGTTGCCTGGAGGTGTTCTTTTAGTGCGGTTTTGAAGGAGGATAGAGATGCACTTTCTTTTACACATGTTGGGAGTGCATTCCATATTGATGTGGCATAAAAGGAGAATGAGTTAAGACCTTGGTTAGTTCGGAATCTGGGTTTAACGTGGTTAGTGGAGCTCCCTCTGGTGTTGTAGTTATGGCGGTCGTAAGGAAGTAGTTTGACATGTACTTCGGTATCAGGGAGGTGTAGCGGATTTTATAGACTAGGCTCAGTGCAAGTTGTTTTACTCTGTCCTCCACCCTGAGCCAGCCCACTTTGGAGAAGAGGGTTGGAGTGAGGTGTGATCTG
Source organism: Entelurus aequoreus (assembly GCF_033978785.1). Taxonomy (NCBI): domain Eukaryota; kingdom Metazoa; phylum Chordata; class Actinopteri; order Syngnathiformes; family Syngnathidae; genus Entelurus; species Entelurus aequoreus. Next base: position 46,252,246 of record NC_084746.1, on the reverse strand, counting down.
GGGTGGAGGTCTAGAAGTAATCTGACTAGCTTGTTCTGGGATGTTTGGAGTTTAGATTTGAGGGTTTTGGAGGTGCTAGTGTACCAGGAGGTGCATGCGTAATCGAAAAATGGTTGAACGAGAGTTCCCGCTAGAATCTTCATGGTGCTTTTGTTGACCAGAGAGGAGATTCTGTAGAGAAATCTCGTTCGTTGGTTGACCTTTTTGATTACCTTGGTTGCCATTTTATCACAGGAAAGATTAGCCTCTAGAATGGAACCTAGGTAGGTGACCTCATCTTTCCTGGTGATAACAATGTCACCCACTTTTATAGTGAAGTCGCTGACTTTCTTAAGGTTGATGTCGGACCCAAACAGGATGGATTCCGTTTTACCCAAGTGTATGGATAGCTTGTTGTCAGCGAGCCAGGTGCAAGTTCTACAGAGCTCAGCACTGAGGATTTTCTCCACCTGTGACTTGTCCTTGCCGGATACCAGCAAGGCAGAGTCATCCGCAAACAAAAACAATTCACAGTCGCATGCCGATGACAAGTCATTTATGTATATTAGGAACAGTAAAGGCCCCAATATACTGCCTTGGGGGACTCCACAGATAGAGAAGGCATGTGTCAGTGGAATGGTTAGTTGGAATTTGTACATGAGTTTATTAGTGGCAAGGTAACTATCGACCTGTTCATAAACAATTTTTTCCATTACTTTCGAAATGGAACTGAGAATAAAAACAGGTCGGTAGTTGCCAGGTTCCAATTTGCTTCCTTTTTTAAGGAGGGCAGTTACTCTTGCTATCTTAAAATCTTTTGGTACTTGGCCTTGAGAAATCATTCTACTGTAAAGGCATAATCCCACATATCTAATACAAACCCCAAAACCAGTGAAGTTGGCACGTTGTGTAAATCGTAAATAAAAACAAAATACAATGATTTGCAAATCCTTTTCAACATATATGGAATTGAATAGACTGCAAAGACAAGATACTTAATTTTCGAACTGGAACACTTTTGTTATTTTTTGCAAATATTAGCTCATTTGGAATTGGATGCCTCCAACATGTTTCAAAAAAGCTGGCACAAGTGGCAAAAAAGACTGAGAACGTTGAGGAATGCTCATCAAACACTTATTTAGAACATCCCACAGGTGAACAGGCTAATTGGGAACAGGTGGGTGCCATGATTGGGTATAAAAGCAGCTTCCATGAAATGCTCAGTCATTCACAAACAAGGATGGGGCGAGGGACACCACTTTGTCAACAAATGCGTGAGCAAATTGTCCAACAGTTTTAAGAATAACATTTCTCAACAAGTTATTGCAAGGAATTTAGGGATTTCACCATCTACGGTCCGTAATATCATCAAAAGGTTCAGAGAATCTGGAGAAATCACTGCACGTAAGCGATGATATTACGGACCTTCGATTCCTCAGGCGGTACTGCAGCAAAAAGCAACATCCGTGTGTAAAGGATATCACCACATGCGCTCAGGAACACTTCAGAAACCCACTGTCAGTAACTACAGTTGGTCGCCACATCTGTAAGTGCAAGTTAAAACTCTACTATGCAAAGCCAAAGCCATTTATCAACAACACCCAGAAACGCTGCCGGCTTCGCTGGGCCCGAGCTCATCTAAGATGGACTGATGCAAAGTGGAAGTGTTCTGTAACCTGACGAGTCCACATTTCAAATTGTTTTTTGGAAACTGTGGACGTCGTGTCCTCCGCACCAAAGAGGAATAGAACCATCCGAATTGTTATAGGCGCAAAATTCAAAAGCCAGCATCTGTGATGGTATGGGGGTGTCTTAGTGCCCGAGGCATGGGTAACTTACACATCTGTGAAGGTACCATTACTGCTGAAAGGTACATACAGGTTTTGGAGCAACATATGTTGCCATCCAAGCAACGTTATCATGGACGCCCCTGCTTATTTCAGCAAGACAATGCCAAGCCACGTGTTACGACAGTGTGGCTTCATAGTAAAAGAGTGCGGGTACTAGACTGGCCTGCCTGGAGTGCAGACCTGTCTCCCATTGAAAATGTGTGGCGCAATATGGAGCGTAAAATACCACAAAGAAGACCCCGAACTGTTGAACAACTTAAGCTGTACATCAAGCAAGAATGGGAAAGAATTCCACCTGAGAAGCTTCAAAAATGTGTCTCCTCAGTTCCCAAACTTTTACTGAGTGTTGTTAAAAGGAAAGGCCATGTAACACCGTTGTAAAAATGCCCCTGTGCCAACTTTTTTGCAACGTGTTGCTGCCATTAGATTCCAAGAAAAAATTACGTTTCTCAGTTCGCACATTAAATATCTTGTCTTTGCAGTCTACTAAATTGAATATAAGTTGAAAAGGACTAGCAAATCATTGTATTCTGTTTTTATTTACGAATTACACAACGTGCCAACTTCACTGGTTTTGTGTTTTGTATAATTGTATACTTGCTGGTAAATGGTCGAGTATAATTAGGTGTTGTCTTTGTGTTGTAGCCGTTACTCACACTGACTTTACTTTTTTTTAAATAACAGCATAAGTCCTTTTAGTGGTGGCATTTTGCTATCAGGAAGGGGATTATAAAATATTTAATTATAATTTACGTTACATGGGAACACTGACAATGTTAGCGATTCGATAATGGACATGTTATCATGCCGGATCAGAACTGGTGAAGGAAGTCACATGACGCTGTGTTGCGCTTTCAAAATTAAAGCCCATATACTTCCGTGTGATATTTTTTAAGTGGGACAAATGTGTGTTTTTCCAACATTGGGTGTTTGGGGGCACGTCCTCCCCGTCCACACGGTTCCTACGCCCCTGGAAATGGGACTATGAACCAGAGGTGTGGACTCGGGTCACATGACTTGGACTCGAGTCAGACTCGAGTCATGAATTTGATGACTTTAGACTCGACTTGACAAAATGTAAAGAGACTTGCAACTCGACTTAGACTTTAACATCAATGACTTGTGACTTCACTTGGACTTGAGCCTTTTGACTTGACACGACTTGCTACTTTCCCCAAAACCCAAACCTTAAAAAGTTATTTGGGAGCACTCCGTATCTTTCATTTTATACGTCTGTGTCTATAAGCGTGTGTGCTGCTTGTCAGCGTGTGTGCTGTCAGTACAACAGCCAATCAAATTAAATCTACGTTGTTTTCATCACACAGCTCTCATCCAATCCAATTGCAGGACAACCACCGAACATGAGTTGTCAAACAATGCGGCAGTGAGAAACAATTATGCCAAAGTTGGTTTCGTTCGGGTATAAAAACTACGACTTGGTCAACAAAAAACGAATTGCCGTATGCAAATCACGCAGTTCGAATATTACAGACGGAGACGCAACAACTTCCAACTTCGTTCGACATTTGAAGTTGCACAAAGAAGGGTAAGTTTTGAATGTAAGATAACGTTTATTGGCTAAGTAACATGACTTTTATTTGCTGTGTAGTTAAATCAGTGAGGCTGCAAACTCACTGCTAACGTTATAACCATAGACATCTTATAAGGGTACGCAGCATTGAGCGCTACTGCCTACTGGCGCAGACGAGACGCGGAGCCGCCATCTTGAAGTGGTGATCCGCTCCACTCAGTGCAATTCATTTGGCAGGAGCAATGAACTGTCAGCAAATTTAATTCATCTTACCTCACTGAATACCACTGATTTTCACGCGTTTTTTTGTCATACGTGTAGCTATGATAACGGACACATGTTTTGGCGTTTTTATTATTCATAGTTTGCTTAACAGTAATATAATATTCTTATACGTTATAAGTGACCAGACGTCCGAGATCAAAACTGGGAATATAATCCCAGAGAAGGGGGAAAAAAACGGTCAGCTATTTTTAAATTGAAGAAACAATATGATTAGATTATATATACATGCGTATATCCTACATAAACAATGCATGAATACATTAGATATCTATATATTTTAGGGACCTATAGACTGTATCTCTGTTGCTGCAGCAGCAGAGAGTTTATTCTGTCTTGACACTTTGTATTGATATTTTGTATTACATTCTTCCCTTAAATGATAATGTTTACAGTGATTGTTTTATATGTATTTTTTATGTATGTCGCTTTGGATAAAAGCGTCTGCCAAATACTTAAACATGTATAAACACCTGAAAGTCTTTATATCAGCTAAAACCACTAATCTGTTTCACTGGATTCAGAATAAAACCAAATGCTGTCTTACCCAACAATGTTAGTATTTGAATATTGTTACTTGAAAACTTATTCCTGGTTACAATTATACTGTTAAGAAAGTATTGTCTTATACTTTGCCTAAAATGAGAATGCATCATAATCAGTGGCGGCTGGTGAATTTTGTTTTAGGTGGGGCTGAAAGTTTGTAAACCAAACCCCTGTAGGGGCGTCATCCTCCCCCAGAAGATTTCTTTGTGATTCTCACATACAAATATTGAAGATCTTTGCTCCTTCTCAACTTTGTGGTAATGTTATTTTCATAAAATACAACCAATAGTATGTTAATGTTTGTTTTTGCAAATGTGTTTATTCTGTAAAGGAATGAGTTAAATGTTTAAAATTGTTTAAACTATTAAAATGACTGGTTAATAGTGCTATTATGAATTGCAATGTCAGCACTATTTTTTTTCCTGCAATTTCAAATGCACTTGTTTTAATAAATAAATACAGCGTTTTAAAAGCATACACAATCTGTGTAAAAATATTAGTCTGTGGTTAAAAGGACTTGAAAGGACTCGAAACTCAAAATGCAGGACTTGGGACTTGACTTGAGACTTTCTAGTCTTGACTTTGGACTTGACTCGGGACTTGCCTGTCTTGACTCGGGACTTGACTCGAGACTTGAGGGCAAAGACTTGAGACTTACTTGTGACTTGCAAAGCAATGACTTGGTCCCACCTCTGCTATGAACGTGTGAGCACAAACACCAGCTGAATTCATCAATTGTTTTTAATGGCCGCGAAGGACGTTTGGGTGCATGCGGACGTGACGCTGAGACTGCAGATCCGCTGATTTCACGCTAATGTAAGCTCATTTAGCGAGAGGAACGATAAATGATTGCGTATATAAATGAGAGGTGTTCATTTAGGAATGCTCAGGGTCATTTTAGCCTTCATGAATGAAGAAGTAGAAGAAGACGCTCGCTGTGTTGAAGTGCTGGTGGCATCGCATGGCCTGAAGCGCTACAAGCGAGCCGCCATTGCTGCGAGGCATTCATGCTGCAATTAGACGTGAATGCTGGTCTGAACGTGCGTACGCTACAACGTGGAGTCTCAGGCCATCTTATGCACTCGCTAGCAGCGCCGTTCTACTTGAAAATTGGAAATTCAGTCAGGGGAGAGTTACAGTTTTCCCTTGAGACTTTTTCGGCTTCAATGGAATTCCTTTAAAGGCCTACTGAAATGATTTTTTTTTTATTTAAACGGGAATAGCAGATCCATTCTATGTGTCATACTTTATCATTTCGCGATATTGCCATATTTTTGCTGAAAGGATTTAGTAGAGAAAATCGACGATAAAGTTCGCAACTTTTGCTCGCTGATAAAAAAAAGCCTTGCCTGTACCGGAAGTAGCGTGACGTCACAGGAGCTAGTATTCCTCACAATTCCCCGTTGTTTACAATGGAGCGAGAGAGATTCGGACCGAGAAAGTGATGATTACCCCATTAATTTGAGCGAGAATGAAAGATTCGTAGATGAGGAACGTTACAGTGAATGACTTGAGAGGCAGCGATGGACGTATCTTTTTTCGCTCTGACCGTAACTTAGGCCGTATCCTTTTCATTGGATTCCACACTCTCCTTTTTCTATTGTAGATCACAGATTTGTATTTTAAACCACCTGGGATACTATATCCTCTTGAAAATGAGAGTCGAGAACGCGAAATGGACATTCAGTGCCTTTTATCTCCACGACAATACATCGGCGAAATGCTTTAGCTACGAGCTAACGTGATAGCATCTTGCTTTAACTGCATATAGAAACAAAAGAAATAAACCCCTGACGGGAAGTATAGATAGAAAATCAACAATACTATTAAACCGTGGACATGTAAATACACGGTTAATGCTTTCCAGGCTGGCGAAGGTTAACAATGCTGTGCTAACGACGCCATTGAAGCTAACTTAGCAACCAGACTGCACAGAGCTATGCTAAAAACATTAGCTCTCCACCTACGCCAGCCAGCCCTCATTTGCTCATCAACACCCGTGCTCACCTGCGTTCCAGCGATCGGCAGAAGGACGAAGGACTTCACCCGATGCATTTGGCGGCCCGGAGACGTAGGAAGTCAAGGTGAAGTCGGCGGCTAGCGCGGCTAGCGCGGCTAGCGCGGCTAGCGCGGCTAGCGCGGCTAGCGCTCCAACAAAGTCCTCCTGGTTGTGTTGCTGTAGTCCGCTGCTAATACACTGATCCCACCTACAACTGTCTTCTTTGCAGCCTTCATTGTTCATTAAAAAAATTGCAAAAGATGTCCAGAATACTGTGGAATTATGAAATGAAAACAGAGCTTTTTGTATAGGATTCTACGGGGTACCATAACTTCCGTTACTCGGACTTCGTCACGCGCATACGTCATCATACCGCGATGTTTCAGCCGGATATTTTCCGGGAATTTTAAAATGTCACTTTATAAGTTAACCCGGCCGTATTGGCATGTGTTGCAATGTTAAGATTTCATCATTGATATATAAACTATCAGACTGCGTGGTCGGTAGTAGTGGCTTTCAGTAGGCCTTTAAGCTAACTTTTCAAGTGCAAATCTATTGTGAAGAAATACACTTCAAATGAAATAGGATACAAAACATTCTTTACCTTGAAATACTTTTTATGCTACCACTGCGACATACACTGTAAAACCGTCCTGTCTACATGTGTACCTCATGCACACATGTTCTCGACATCTATCTGTCCATTCACATAAACATCTATCCTTTCACATACTGTTAGAATAATTATGTACCGCACCGGAGTATAAGTCGCACCTGCCGAAAATGCATAATAAAGAAGGAAAAAAACATATATAAGTCGCATTTTTGGGGGAAATTTATTTGATAAAACCCAACACCAAGAATAGACATTTGAAAGGCAATTTAAAATAAATAAAGAATAGTGAACAACAGGCTGAGTAAGTGTACGTTATATGACGCATAAATAACCAACTGAGAAGGTGCCTGGTATGTTAACGTAACATATTATGGTAAGAGTCATTCAAATAACTATAACATATAGAACATGCTATACGTTTACCAAACAATCTGTCACTCCTAATCGCTAAATCCCATGAAATCTTATACGTCTAGTCTCTTACGTGAATGAGCTAAATAATATTATTTGATATTTTACGCTAATGTGTTAATAATTTCACACATAAGTCGCTCCTGAGTATAAGTCGCACCCCCGGCCAAACAATGAAAAAAGCTGCGACTTATAGTCCGAAAAATACGGTATACATTATCACACAACTTTTATGCTTAAGGGCCGTTGCTATAATTATTGTCAAATGTGCGGAAGTGGTATTTTTCTTTGTCTGTGCAAAGCTGGCAATCCAAAAGATTGCAAGCCAGTCTGGTATCAGTGTTTGTGTCCAGGAACGGCCTGCTGACTGCCAAGGCCGAACACCGCCGTGACGCAGACAGAGCAGAGACAAGGCGATATCACCAGCGTCAACACATTTGTATTTTTGTATAATGAATGAAAGAATGAAATAAGTTTATTTCGGTCATATAATCAACCATCAACCATCAACCATTTTGTGTGACCAGAATTAACAGTACAGATTATACATATTTAACAATCATACACATTTACACACAAAAATAAAATAAAATAAAAAGAATGACCGAAAAAGGAATAGGCTGAAGCCAAAGCTTATATTTGCCTACCATATACCTCCACTGAAAATAAGATTGCCTGGAACATCAACGTTAAAAAAAAAAAAAATCAATGGGATGAAAGTAATTGTTACTATATTTTATAATTTTCTACTATTTCACCTTTCAAGGTTTTCTTGAACCTTAACAAAGAACTACATGTCTTCAGCTCATCACTGAGCTTGTTCCACCATTTAACTCCTAAAACTGAAATACATTTGTATTTTATATTCGTTCTTACTTTACCTATTTCAAAAATCAATATCCCCCTTAAATTATAGTTTTCTCCTCTTAATTGAAATAACTTAAGAATACAAGCTGGAATGCTGGTGTTCTTTACTCGAAACATAATTTCCATTGTTTTTAAAAACACAATATATGAAAATTTTAACACATTAGAACTTATAAATAAGGGATTGGTATGTTCATGGTAGCACGCTTTGTGTATTATTCTAATGACCCTTTTTTGAAGTTTAATTATTGGGTCTATGTTTGTTCTATAAACATTTCCCCAAACTTCCACATAATATGTTAAATATGGAAAAATAAAAGAATAAAATAACATATGCAGACATTTCTTATTCAGCATGTGTTTTACTTTATAAAGAATAGCAATGAATTTGGATATTTTTCCCTTTATTTATTCAATATGCGGTTTCCAACATAATTTATGATCAATTATTATTCCCAAGAATTTAGTTTCATATACTCTTATCAATTTCCACTAGATTTGATTTTAATTTTGCTTCACAATTTGTCCTTGCACCACTAAACACCATACATTTAGTTTTCTTATCATTTAATGATAACTTATTAATATCAAACCATTTTTTTAGCTGAATCAACTCAACCTCTATTATCCTCATACTCATATATTGTGTCTAACTGGAGTTGTCGAGATTACCCCCTTCCCTCAGCGACAGCTTCAGTGATGTAAACAGGGACCTCCCAAATAAATAGAGGAAGCACGCGGGCTGGACTTTTAGAACGTAGTTTGGATCTGTAACTAGAATACAGCCCAAATAACGTGTCTCCTCAATTGAGCAAAATTTAACTCGGTCTCTGCATGATTCCCTGCTTCTCGTCTGTTTTAATAGATGTCATCAGTGTTTGAACCTGACACATACACACATTTGTCTCTTTTCACATGCAATCAAATATTATGATCATCTGAATGTCAACTCATATACTGTACACACACAATGAAAACACTCACATACACGTGTAACATATTCATATACAGTATCTTGTGCTTTCAAATACACACCAATTGTAAATATCTGCCCGTACATTCACATACACAGCAAAAAATATAAACACATGTTGACAACACCCATCTGTCCTCTCACATAAACAAACATACATCTATAATTTTACATACACAATAATGTAAACATCTGTCTGTCCATTCAAATACAGCAGGCACTCCTCGAAGGAATAGCCCGGACTCGACGCACAAATAAGTTGTCCCCAGCACTCTTCCAATTCATACGTTCCTCCTCTTAGACCTGGACCACTTCAGCCCAAGCACGGTATGATAGACACACACCTGGCATCTGTTCATTCTGCTTGGGTTACCGTCCAGAGCAGTCAGAGCTTAGATGTGTCGCTGCCCAGTGACAAACCACCACTGACATCTGAGTCACTTGCAGGGGCGCGCATATGAAAGCCCACCCAACCTCGGCTCACGCTGAGGTCGTAAGTCAAACGCACCTTCCTCCATCTACCTACAGCGTCTTGAATCCGCTTCCTGGGGGTTGAGGGTGGGGTATTGCTGGTAGAAGTGCAGCTCCTTCCACTGAGGTCGCCGCCTGTCTCTCCACCAGCAGGGGCGCTATCGGCTCACGCTCCAGCTCCACTCTCTGCTCCAGCGCCGCAATCTTCCGTGGACCCGCCAGAGAAGTACAGAGCGGCGTGGATGGATGAGTGTTACCGGAAAGTGCTGATAGAGCTAGAGATGGAGGATCCGCTTCTTAGGACAACATCGCCAGCAATCAAGCTCGCTCCAGCTTTGCCGCCTGCTAAAACCAAGCTCGCTGCAGCTCCGGTGCCTGCTCCAGCCAAGCTCACTGCAACTCCGACATCCGCTCAAGCCAAGCTCGCTCCGACTCAGTCTTCACCTGCTGCTCGAGAGGCTCAAACGCCACCAGCCTCTCTTGAAGTGGGTCCGACACTACCAGCCTCTATTCAAATGGGTCCAACGCCCACAGCCTCTATTGAAGTGGGTCCAAAGTCACCACTTCCAGCTCTGAGGTCAACGCTATATTTGCCTCCAGCTCTGCAGTCAGCGCCAGCTTTGCCTCCAACCCTGCAGTCAGTGCCAGCTTCTCTTCCAGTCCTGCAGTCAGCGCCGGCTTATCCTCCAGCATTGCAGTCAGCACCAGCTTCGCCTGTAGCCCTGCAGTCGGCGCCAGCTTCACCTCCAGCTCGGCTGCAGTCAGCGCCAGTTTCGCGTCTAGCTCAGCTGCAGTCAGCACCAGCTTCGCCTCCAGCTCGGCTGCAGTCAGCGCCAGCTTCGCCTCAAGCTTGGCAGCCGGCGCCAGATTTGCTTCGAGCTCAGCAGCCGGCTCGTCTACTGCAGAAGCGACCACACTCCGCCTCCGAAGATGGCCGCTCCAATTCAGTTTCGGCATTTGTTTGAAATCCTTGTTGGCCACGAGTGTGGCTTCGGGGACACTTGGCCTGGCGACCCACTGCCAACTCCTCCTTCCCATGACTTCGAACTTGTTTTTGTTCCGTCCCTTAAAGAGCAAAGAAAACAGTGGAGCTTCACTTTTTTTTTTAATTTTGACTATCGTTCACAATCATTATTTGGGACAAGAACACAAGTCTTTTTTTTTATCTTAAAGATGATAAAAAAAACGCTTGCAAAATGCGGTTAAAGGGAGTCATTGTTGTAGCCTTCAAAGCCTTCTGAAAACAACTTCAAAACCCTCCCTCAATGTTTTAAATACACACTGCAAGTCTATATACAGTATAATGTAGTAACAGACACGATTATAACAATATGTCATATGTACAACATTTACCGTATTTTGGTCATTTTATGCATTATTCTTTTTTCAGCGCATTTATTTACGTTTCCAGAGCAGCGCACTTTCGACTTCCGGCAACAAATGTTTGTTCCTACTTCCGGAAACAAACGCAAGTGTGTTGTAATCATGGCATTGATGTCAACAAGTGTCCACATAGTTACCTGCTAGCTGCTAGTCCCATCTTAAAACTCATTTGTATACACTAGCCTTTAAATAGACCCCCTTTTTAGATCAGTTGATCTACCGTCTCTTTTCTGCTCTGCCCCCCTCCCCTGCGTAGAGAGGTTATTAGGTGACCAGCTAGCTGTTCAAAGTCGGAACCCGGGGTGGACCACTCATCTGTGCATCAGTTGGGGACGTCTCTGCGCTGCTGACTTGTCTCCACTCAAGATCTTCTTCTTCTTTCGTGTAATGTCAGATGTCCAACTTGGTGTCACGTAGTCATACACGGATCTCTGGTCCTAGGTGGAAGAGGCTGGCTTCCGAGGGCGGTCCATATAAGGGGCAGATGTTAATTATATGGTCGGCGGTCTGCTCAGGGTCACTGCACTCGCATGCCGCACTGTCCGCCAAGCCCCACGTCTTCATTGATGACCCTAAGCGACCGACCCCAGTCCGTAGACGGTTCAGTATGGTCCATTGCCGGCGTGGTGGGTCGTCTCCTCCGATGGCACCGTCTCCTGGGCCCCAAATATAGCGGTGGACTCAAGATGATCCCACTGCTGGCCCCACTATGGACTGGACTCTCACACTATTAACTAGATCCACTCGACGTCCACTGAACCGGTCGCCCGGGGGGGTCCCCACATCTGCGGTCCCCTCCAAGGTTTCTCATTGTATCCCATTGGGTTGAGTTTTTTCTTGCCCTCATGTAGGATCTGAGCCGAGGATGTCGTTGCGGCTTGTGCACCCCTTTGAGATACTTGTGATAAATGGTTATATAGATACACTTTGATTGATTGATTGATTGATTGATTGATAGCTGATGTCAACAAGTGTCCTTCGTTACCTGCTAGTTAATGTCAACAAGTGTCCATCGTTGACTGCTAGTTGATGTCAACAAGTGACCATCCTTACCTGCTAGTTGATGTCAACAAGTGCTCATTGTTGCCTGCTAGTTGTTGCTAGTAACTGGTTGATGTCAACAAGTGTCCATATAGTCCTGCTAGTTGACGTTAGCAAGAATCTATTGTTGCCTGCTAGTTGATGTCAACAAGTGTCCATCATTGCCTGCTCGTTGATGTTAACAGGTGTCCATCGTTAATTTAGACAGACAGCCAGACAGCAGCTTTATTTTGTCCATTCTTAACATGTACAAGACACATAAGAACTGAAATTACATTTTCGGCACAATCCCGCTAAGAGCAGACATACGTTACAGGGGGACAAGACGGGACCGCCAACGGATCAGCCACTTACAGCGCTCCTTAAAAATGTGGGAAAAAGGTGACATTGGGAAAGGGGGAAGGGTAAAAAAAATATCAGTCTGAGGCTGGACCCTCAGGAGTGGTCCAGACTGAGTCCGAGGAAAAAACCTCACATAGCATGGCACACATAAACATGGTACATGTTATCACAACAACTCGCAACAGAGGTGGGGGGAGTTGGGACCCTGGTAGCCGGCTGCCGCTATTAAAGCGCTACTCAGCCCCCACAATCCCGGAGGAATTAAGCAGTGGTGAAGGCGTTGATTTGGGGAGGGGCGTGTGCGTGCATGTATGCCCAATTAACTTGGGTGAGATGTTGGAATGTCTTTGTGGACTGAGGACGATCTCAAAAGTTCGACCCAGGTGCTTTTTGAAAAAAAAGGAAGGTCAAAAGCGTCCATCAATTTACCATGAATTGATTAATGTGGACCCCGACTTAATCAAGTTGAAAAACGTATTCTGGTTCTACCATTTAGTGGTCAATTGTACGGAATATGTACTGTACTGTGCAATCTACTAATAAAAGTTTCAATCAATCAATCAATCAAATTGCTAGTTGATGTCATTAAAGGCCTACTGAAATGAAATGTTTTTATTCAAACGGGGATAGCAGATCTATTCTATGTGTCATACTTGATCATTTTGCGATATTGCCATATTTTTGCTGAAAGGATTTAGTATAAAACAACGACGATAAATATCGCAACTTTTGGTATCCGATAAAAAAAAGGCTTGCCCCTACCGGAAGTAGCGTGACGTAGTCAATTGAACATATCCGCAAAGTTCCCTATTGTTTACAATGATGGCCGCCAGAAGTGAGAGAGATTCGGACCGAGAAAGCGACTATTTCCCCATTAATTTGAGCGAGGATGAAAGATTTGTGGATGAGGAAAATGCAAGTGAAGGACTAGTGGGGAGTGGAAGCGATTCAGATAGGGAAGATGCTGTGAGAGCCGGGGGTGACCTGATATTCAGCTGGGAATGACTAAAACAGTAAATAAACACAAGACATATATATACTCTTAGCCACAACACAACCAGGCTTATATTTAATATGCCACAAATTAATCCCGCATAAAAACACCTAGGTGTTTGTTATGCTAGCTCCTAGCTCCTAGCTACTAGCTCGAGCTAGTTATAGCTTGAGTGGGTTATATGGACGGGATCGCGTATATATAACCCGCCAATACAATTCAAACACTTGCACAACACACACACTCACTCAGCCCAAAGAACCGTTCACCTAACTCAAGGTTCATAAAGCTTATATGTTTAACCAAAGTTACGTACATGACACGCACGTACTGGCAAGCAATCAAATGTTTGGAAGCGCGCGCGTGGGACCTGATATTCAGCTGGGAATGACTACAACAGTAAATAAACACAAGACATATATATATGCTCTATTAGCCACAACACAACCAGGCTTATATTTAATATGCCAGAAATTAATCCCGCATAACAAACACCTAGGTGTTTGTTATGCTAGCTCCTAGCTCCTAGCTCGAGCTCGTTATAGCAAGCGATCAAATGTTTGGAAGCGCAGCTACGTACTCACGGTATCGCGTCTGTGTATCCAAATCAAAGTCCTCCTGGTTAGAGTCTCTGTTGTCCCGAGTTTTTCGATCTTGACTGCATCTTTCGGGAATGTAAACAAACACCGGCTGTGTTGTGTTGCTGACTTCCCTCGCAAAATATCCGCTTCGCACCGACAACTTTCTTCTTTGGCTTGCTCAGCTTCTTTCTCCATAATGCAATGAACAAATTGCAACAGATTCACCAACACAGATGTCCAGAATACTGTGGAATAATGACATGAAAACAGAGCTATTTCGTATTGGCTTCAATGGGGAAGCCATACCTCTGTTAAACTGGCTACGTCACGCGCATACGTCATCATACATAGACGTTTTCAAGCGGAAGTGTGGCAGGAAATTTAAAATTGCTGTTTATAAGTTAACCCGGCCGTATTGGCATGTGTTGCAATGTTGAGATTTCATCATTGATATATAAACTATCAGACTGCGTGGTCGGTAGTAGTGGCTTTCAGTAGGCCTTTAAGTGTCTATTAGCACCTCCTAGTTGTGATGTTACATGGAGACTCAAAGGAGGAAATTGCTTTGCAGGCAAAGTACTGCTAGGTAGAAGAAGTGTTGTTTCATGCCATCAAGTGTGTAATTGAGCACAATGCACGCTGTTGATTTGCATCTTGCTGCGTGGCGCGACTTCATCATCATGCGTGTGGTGTCTAGCAGGCTGCGTGTGCGTGTGTGTGCGTGTGTGTGTGTGTGTGTGTGTGTGTGTGTGTGTGTGTGTGTGTGTGTGTGTGTGTGTGTGTGTGTGTGTGTGTGTGTGTGTGTGTGTGTGTGTGTGTGTGTGTGTGTGTGTGTGTGTGTGTGTGTGAGATCATTTGTTTTAATGATGCAGTTCAGAGATGCAGAGACAGGGTGGGAGTTCCTGCAAGGACACACATGTTAAGAGTCCTTCACTGTCAGCGTCCACCATGAAGATAATCCATTATCCTCCCTTAACGGCGGCTTTATTTAAATACATCACACGTTACGACCAAAGCAAGCACTTTCTCGGGGAAACAATACGAGGCGCTCACCGCAGCTCAGTGCTGCTCGGTTGGGGGGCAAACAAAAAAAGGACAATTGATTGATTGATTGATTGATTGATTGATTGACAATTGTCTTTCGTAATAAATGATCATTCCTCACTAATATCAGTCTCTTGAAAAATGAAGTCGTCATCTTGTTTTCACTCCTCTGCTACCTTCGGAGCTCGATATTATAGGATCGAACTTGCTGTTATGAATCCTTTTAAGATGAGTAAGGATTAATATGGGGATTTTTTCGATGTGCACTTTCCATTTAGTTCGAAGTAATTTCACATCTACGAAGGCGTGTTTACAGCAACGAGATTTATAGATCTGCACCATCTAGAGCCTTGGCTGAGGGGCGTGCATGTGAGCATGCGCACGGCCTTCTATTTTCATGTATGCGTTGAATCTGAATTTGGATTTAAGGAGCTGTTTTGCCCTAGGAGCTGCATCTGTTTGCAGGCTGGAACCCTCAAACTAATCAGCATGTCGATTTGAGGGCTTCCCGCAGCCGAGCGGAGGAAAAATGTGCCTCTGAATTTCATCTGTGGGCAGAATGAGAGATATTTAATGCATTCATTATGCATGTTTTGGCAGCAGATACCTGCTCTGTGCACCCGGTATGCGCGCCAAAGTCGAGGCGGGTAGGTTGTAAATGTTGACGCATACGCAAGCATTGCGCTTATATTTGCAGCATCACACCAATCTCAGCGTTTACTGCTTCACATTAACAAATGCCTCGAACTAGAATCCATCAAGAAGGCTTAAAAGTGAGCTGACATCAGAACCAATTGTTAAACAGTAGTGTATGATCATAAATAAGTTATCAATATCTGTTACTTGTGTCATAAAGGAGTTTCCCCGTCTACGTACGAGTCAGTCACACGGTCCAGAGCGATGTTATATTGTATTTCTCACATCTATCAATTATTGCACCAATAGTGTTCTAATTCTCGCCGGGCTTCTTATTGATGCTCTTGTAGTGTATATATATATATATATATATATATATATATATATATATATATATATATATATATATATATATATATATATATATATATATATATATATATATGTATATATATATATATATATATATATATCAGGCCACTGAGTAGGTTACAACCAGCAATATGTTTGGAGGAGAAAATGTCAGGCCTTTAATCCCAGGAACACCATTCCTACCGTCAAGCATGATGGTGGTAGTATTATGCTCTGGGCCTGTTTTGCTGCCAATGGGACTGGTGCTTTACAGAGAGTAAATGGGACAATGAAAAAGGAGGATTACCTCCAAATTCTTCAGGACAACCTAAAATCATCAGCCCGGAGGTTGGGTCTTGGGCGCAGTTGGGTGTTCCAACAGGACAATGACCCCAAACACACATCAAAAGTGGTACAGGAATGGCTAAATCAAGCTAAAATTAAGGTTTTAGAATGGCCTTCCCAAAGTCCTGACTTAAACGTGTGGACAATGCTGAAGAAACAAGTCCATGTCAGACAACCAACAAATTTAGCTGAATTGCACTAATTTTGTCAAGAGGAGTGGTCAAAAATTCAACCAGAAGCTTGTGGATGGCTACCAAAAGCGCCTTATTGCAGTGAAACTTGCCAAGGGAAAATGTAACCAAATATTAACATTGCTGTATGTATACTTTTGACCCAGCAGATTTGGTCACATTTTCAGTAGACCCATAATAAATTCATATAAAAAACAAAAAAACTTCATGAATGTTTTTTGTGACAAAGAGTGATTCACTCTATCACAAAAAAAACAACAGTTGTAGAAATTATTGGAAACTCAAGACAGCCATACCGTTATGCTCTTTACAAGTGTATGTAAACTTCTGACCACAACGGTTATATATATATATATATATATATATATATATATATATATATATATATATATATATATATATATATATATATATATATATATATATATATATATATATTGATACTATATCAAGAAAGTATATTGTGTCTATTACTATACTATTATATACTATATAAAAACTCACAATAATGTCTGATAAAAAGCAAAACATTTTATGGCAAAGTACCTTAAAAAAACGGAATTAATTTTACATTTCTTTTAACGGACTGAGACACCCAGAATGTGGGATTTAGAATATTAACTATGAACGATAAAACACTAAATATTAACAACATATGACTGTCACTTCTCTTTGATTTCTCAGACCACCCCCTCGATCGACATCTTTTACAATCAAGCAAAACGCAACAAATGTACCAAAATATGAACGCAAAGTGTAAAAAAAACCACCTAGAATCTGATTGAGTATCACTTTTCTGCGGAACTTGGTTGTAAAAGTCTGCTTCCGCATCTGTCCGTGACACCTGCGTTCCAGGCTGGCTGGTCTAGAAACAAATCTTACCTATATTGCTTGGTGCCTCGTCTGAGCTCCTGTGACGTAGATTACCGTAAAAACTAGAGATGTCCGATAATATCGGTCTGCCGATATTATCGGCCGATAAATGCGTTAAAATGTAATATCGGAAATTATCGGTATCGTTTTTTTTATTATCAGTATGGTTTTTTTTTTTTGTTTGTTTTTTTTGTTTGTTTTTTTTATTAAATCCACATAAAAAACACAAGATACACTTACAATTAGAGCACCAACCCACCCCATTTACACTCAGTCACACTCATTCACACAAAAGGGTTGTTTCTTTCTGTTATTAATATTCTGGTTCCTACATTATATATCAATATATATCAATACAGTCTGCAAGGGATACAGTCCGTAAGCACACATGATTGTGCGTGCTGCTGGTCCACTAATAATACTAAACTTTAACAGTTAATTTTACACATTTTCATTCATTACTAGTTTCTATGTAACTGTTTTTATATTGTTTTACTTTCTTTTTTATTCAAGAAAATGTTTTTAATTTATTTATCTTATTTTATTTGATTCATTTTTTGTAAAAGTACCTTATCTTCACCATACCTGGTTGTCCAAATTAGGCATAATAATGTGTTAATTCCACGACTGTATATATCGGTTGATATCGGTATCGGTAATTAAAGAGTTGGACAATATCGGCATATCGGATTTCGGCAAAAAGCCATTATCGGACATCCCTAGTAAAAACCTGTACATTAATCAAAAGCGCAGATTCCCAAACATTGAATAATTTTCTACGGTTCAAGACTTACGCTAATTTGAAAACAGCACTGCACATCATAATGGCGTCTACAGTTTTGATGTTAAAGGTCTAAAAAAATGTTTGCATACATCTCTCTCTATTAAAATAAAGATACCATAAAAGTTCTGCAGTGCTTATTTCTTTGTAGGGGGGTGGGGGGGGGGGTCAACTTACAAAATCAGCAGGGGATCAAATCTTTATTTTTCCCATTGTTCATGCTTTTCATGACACAATGCACATTTCATCACATGCGAACAAAGTCTTACATCGTCTACTTCCCCTCAATAGAGTAAAAAAACCAAAATGGAGCAGACTTTTTCTCTTTTTGACCCCTTCACAAATGTAATAATTCTGATGGTCTGTATTGTTGTAGGCCATTACAGGTCCCACATATTGATTTGTTCACGCTCCAGAGAGTTATGTGAGCAGAGTTCACGGTATTACTCGAGCCACAAATGGCACGACCCCCCCTCCGTGCCCCAATCCCTCCCAAACCCTGTAAGACGTGAAGCAGACCGCCAAGCGATCGATGTCGTCTCTCGATAGGCTACAAGGTAAAGTTCATTGCATCTCAAAGGAACAAAGAAGTCTGTTTTGTGAGAAGAAATAATGGTGCCTTCAGAAAAGCCGCCC
Source organism: Entelurus aequoreus (assembly GCF_033978785.1). NCBI lineage: Eukaryota > Metazoa > Chordata > Actinopteri > Syngnathiformes > Syngnathidae > Entelurus > Entelurus aequoreus. Next base: position 46,233,523 of record NC_084746.1, on the reverse strand, counting down.
TGTGGTTATTTTGCACATAAACATGCCCATATTTGACCGTGGACATGACCCTTTGACCTTTCCTGACCGCTGTTTGGCTCTTGAATGCCTTCCATTAAAACAAAAAGTCAACATGAGTGTTTGTTTCTGGAGAGAAGATCCATCCAACAAAGGAGTGATGCACGAGCAGCTGCATCGTTTCCGCTTGTAACGAGCCTCATCTTGCGCTGACAAACGCCGCCGCCGCCGCCGCCGGTCATTTGTAATCAAAGCGTGCGATTGAAGATGGCGCTCTCGTCCTTTTTGAATACATTCGTGGCCTAAGCTCATTAAATTGCAAACTTGAACATTGACTGTGGTTTACTGCGTTTATAACGGCCGCTGATCTTTCGCCTTCAGGATTTTCTGCACTTTATTACAGCGTGCTGCTCATTTCCTGCGACATCATCTCCTAATCTTTCATTTATATTGGCGAAAAGTCTGCCTCTCCTCTCGACACGAGCACTTTCAAAAGTATCACAGCAAGTCCAAATGAATAAGTAATGATCGTTAACAACTGCAGACCAACCATTTCCCCTCGCTTTACTCGTATACCTGCAAAATAGGAATAATTCGCAGGTTCACACACCTTGTAAATATGCTTGTATCATTTCTGTGTGTTTGCTTGGCAGAGGTAATCAGTAGCATATCCAATTTACAGCCACAGCAAATGGAATTAGCACTTTAAAAGCGTGTTGCCTCAATTTGGCCATAAAACGCTGGAAATTGTTTCAGTGTAATTCTGCAGTATCGCTGCCTTGATGAGTCATACTTTTGACAAATAGGCTTTTTTGCAGGCGGCAAAAAAAACACTAAATGGTCCAGAAAATGCTCATCCTGTTGTTCATCATGTTTCTGAAAGATGAACGCATGCTGGAAATGACGAGGCTGCAGCTGCTCTGAACGCCTTTAAATCAGGAAATATACTTTTTTATTTTTTTATCCGCACAGTGGACATGTCTATATTAGATAAATAAAAAGTGTCTTATTTTATATGGTTTAAATTGCTCTTATTTTACATATTGTTGATTAAAATTCGTCTCATGTGTTTAAAATGAAAAATGGGCCTGCCTGTCGGGTGGGGGTTGGCGCCTCAGGCTACTGCATCCGGACTGCGTGTCTGGAGCTCCTGGGTCCCACCGTCCATCCCTTCCGGGTGCCCGTCTTGGTTGGGGCCTGCTGGGTCTGGTCCCTGCGTCTACTGTGGTAGCTTGGTGCTGCAGGGTATTCTGAGGTGCTGCGAGTCGGCCAGTTGTTGGGGTAGCGACCTTGTGTGTCAGCATGTCTGTGATCTTCTTTTAATTCTTTTTTTTTTTTTATAAATAGATTTAATTATTTATTTATTCTTTTTTTTTTAAATATATTTTATTAATATTATTATTATTATTATGTATTTATTTATTTTATTTATTTATTCCCCTACCTCAGGGGGGGACACGGCGGGGCGGTTGCTGGTTGTTCCATCTCCATCGTTGGGGTCCCTGCGGGTGGGGTGGGTGGTTCCTGTGGCCCCGTGCTGGGTGGTCCTGTGGCGGCCGGCTTGCGTGGGGTGGCCGTGGGCTGGCCTCGCCGCGCTCTCCGGGGCTGGGGGGGGCTCGTGGGGGCCCTGTTGCCGGTGGGGCGGGGGCGGTCTTCCCGTTCGGTTGCGGGGAGTCTCCGGGCCCCTCGGGCGGGGCGTCCCGCCTTTCTGTCCGTGTGGGGTGTGGTCTCTCGCTGGCTTGGGGTCTGGCTGCCCCCTGTTTTTCTCGTGCCTTGTCCTCTGCCGGGTGCGTCTGTCTGCGGCCTGCTGTTGGCCCTTGTGGGCGGCGCGGTGGGCCAGGCTCTGGGGTTCCTGTCGATGTCCGGCTTGGCTGCGTGGGGGCGGTGGCCCCTGGTTCCCTGGGCACCACACCTACTGTTTGTGGGATGGGCTCTCGGGGAGGCTGGGGCCGTACTCTGGCTCCCGCACACACTGGGAGTCAAATGTATTGTACATGCAAATTCACATATACTCACACACATACATACAGACATACATAGGTACCTACGCTCCCACATACATATACAAATAAATACAGTACATATTTACACATTCAAAGTTCGTACATCCACACGCACATTCATTATACAAACATACTGTATACACATACTGTACATATACATTCACTGTAAAAACATACATATACACATACTGTACATATACACTCACTGTACATAATCACGTTTCATCAAACATATATTAACGTTGTTGCCCTAGGGTAAACTGGGTATAACACATGGCACACTGACAAAGCTTAACCTATTGTTACTATAACAATCTACAAGGTTAATGTAGGTTGCTTCTCTTTCTTCCCCTCCATTTTTCTGCATTCTTTCGTATCTCAAGTTATCATTACGTATATGTATTGTTGCATTTGAACAATTGTATTGTTGATAATAAAGGTAAAGTATTGGTATTGTTTATTATCAATAGCACTATTTCTATTGGTATTCATATTGCTCCATTTTTAGTGTAATAATGCTCATTGTCATTTCTGTATTTTTTTATTTATTTTCGCTAACTGCTTATTTGCTATTACTTTTACCATCATATTTGTACATGTCGTATTTGCTGATGTTGCTCTGTTTTTGTTGTTGTTGTTGTTGTTGTTGTGTTTGCTGTTGTTGTTTTTGTCTCTCTGTGTAATCCCCCTCTTGTCCCCACAATTCCCCCCTCTGTCTTCCTTTTTCTCTCTTTCTATCCCCTCCTGCTCCGGCCCGGCTGCACCAAATGATAATATAAATACATTTAATAAAGTCAAAATACAAGTAAGGCAACAAGAGAAGTATCCTACACTTCTCTTTTGTAAAGTAAATCCGAACAGCCGATATGGGCATCTACATCTGCTATATGATTTGCCCGAGAAGCTGGGCAGGACATTTAAAAAATAAAAATAAAAAAAATGAAAAATGGTAAAGTTTATTTATTGTTATGGCTATTTAAGGTTTTATTCTACAAAGATTCATTTATAAAGAAACATTGTATGAGATTTTTAAATTGGCTCTAGAGCAGTGGTTCTTAACCTGGGTTCGATCGAACCCTAGGGGTTCGGTGAGTCGGCCTCTGGGGTTCGGCGGAGCCTCCGCCGTGGAGGTCAAGACAGGGGTGGTTGGTATTTTTATTTTATTTTTTTAAATTTTGTCATAAAAAAATACAATCATGTGTGCTTACGGACTATATCCCTGCAGACTGTATTGATCTATATTGATATCTTGAGTTTTTTATGTTGATTTAATTTAAAAAAAAAAAAAATTATTTATTTTTTATTTCTTGTGCGGCCCGGTACCAATTGATCCACGGACCGGTACCAGCCCGGTGGTTGGGGACCACTGCTCTAGAAAATTTTTATTTATTTTTTATTTTTTTTATTTTTTTAAATAAATAAATAAATAAAAATATATATATATATACATATTTATTTTTTTAAAATGTTTTTTAATTAAATCATCATAAAAAACACAATATATACATTATATATCAATATAGATCAGTATGCAGGGATACAGTCCGTAAGCACACATGATTGTATTTCTTTATGGAAAAAAAAAATTACAAAAAATAAATACCACCGCCCCCTAATGACCTTTAGGCGGCAGCACTCAGCAAAAGAGGGGAAACTACTCACGTTACCATTTTACCGGAAGTAAATGTTTTTGTTTTTGTTTTTTTGAACGACAAACATACATTTATAATGCACACAAAAGTCAAGGCACTTTAAACATCAGCGAAACGTGTCAGGGAAAGAAAACAAAAGCAAATACAGATAGAGTATTACATAATAATAAAAACTATGAAAGACAAAAATCACTTTAAATGTTTTTAACTAATATATCAATTTAAGGGCTTTTGTACTCTTAGTCATCCTCCAAGATTTGATTAATAATTGTAAATTATTAAGCCAATTAGAAAATGTAGGCCTTACTTTCATAAATCGACATTTATTTAGAAAGAACTTTGCCTGGACCGGAAGTAAATAAAGTGTCTTCCCGCGCTGCTGCATCCTTTCAAAAAAAAAAGGCACTTATGCAATTATTTAACGACATGGACGAGCTTTATCTGGACAACATCGACGAATTTGTCAACGACCACAATAAGATCGTAAGGACGCTTTTATCTGGTTTTGGGAAGCACGTTCAGAGGGAGCTTTTTTAACCAAAGTCGGAGGCGCAATGGCGTCGTCGTGTTTAGCTGCCGATGTACGTTCTAAAAAAAACTGCCTTTTTACAATATAGTCGAACACAGTTCGGGTCGTTCATGAAGGATGACATTTGTTTTAGCTTCGTGTTGTTTCGTGTGCCATTTTGTTTCATTCGGCCTCTGTTGTGTGTTATAAAATGGTATTGAAGTCATAACAACATTACTAACTTACAACGCCGTTTGGTTTCAAATAATATCCAGATATTTTCGTTTATTGGTAGCATAGGTGAGGTGCGCCCCGAAAGGGACAAGCGGCAGAAAAAATGGATGGATGGATGGTTACCAATATGAAGCTTTTCTTTTTTTCTTCCATCTTCCTGTCATGTGTCATTGTTAAGACATTATTACCTAAATGCTCTCAAATCTACAGGTGACCTACAAATGGCTCAGTTTAACTCTAGGAGTCCATGTCAACACAGCAAAACAGTAAGTACCTTTTCCATGGCCTATTTCATTTATTAGAATTAACCTTCAGTTGTATTCTAGGCTCTTATTATAGCCGATTCATACTTTATTATAGGGCTGGGCAATATGACCTTTTATTAATATCTCAATATTTTTAGGCCATGTCACGACACACGATATATATCTCAATATTTTGCCTTAGCCTTGAATGAACACTTGATGCATATAATCACACCCGTATGATGATTATATGTGTCTACATTAAAACATTCTTGTTCATACTGCACTGATATATGCTCATTTTAAACTTTCATGCAGAGAGGGAAATCACAAGTAAGTCAATTTACCAAAAGTGTATTTATTAAACAGTTATTAAAGGCCTACTGAAATGATTTTTTTTTTATTTAAACGGGGATAGCAGATCTATTCTATGTGTCATACTTGATCATTTCGCGATATTGCCATATTTTTGCTGAAAGGATTTAGTATAGAACAACGACGATAAAGATTGCAACTTTTGGTATCTGATAAAAAAAAGGCTTGCCCCTACCGGAAGTAGCGTGACGTAGTCAGTTGAACATATACGCAAAGTTCCCTATTGTTTACAATGATGGCCGCATGAAGTGAGAGAGATTCGGACCGAGAAAGCGACAATTTCCCCATTAATTTGAGCGAGGATGAAAGATTTGTGGATGAGTAAAGTGCAAGTGAAGGACTAGTGGGGAGTTGAAGCTATTCAGATAGGGAAGATGCTGTGAGAGCCGGGGGTGACCTGATATTCAGCTGGGAATGACTACAACAGTAAATAAACACAAGACATATATATACTCTATTAGCCACAACACAACCAGGCTTATATTTAATATGCCACAAATTAATCCTGCATAAAAACACCTGCGTGTTTGTTACGCTAGCTCCTAGCTCCTCTGCTAGCTCCTAGCTCCATAGAACACGCCAATACAATTCAAACACCTGATCAACACACACAATCACTCAGCCCAAAAGACCGTTCACCTAACCCAAGGTTCATAAAGCTTATATATTTTTAAAAAGTTACGTACGTGACGCACATACGGTCAAGCTATCAAATGTTTAGCAGCCAAGGCTGCATACTCACGGTACCTGATATTCAGCTGGGAATGACTACAACAGTAAATAAACACAAGACATATATATACTCTATTAGCCACAACACAACCAGGCTTATATTTAATATGCCACAAATTAATCCTGCATAAAAACACCTGCGTGTTTGTTACGCTAGCTCCTAGCTCCTCTGCTAGCTCCTAGCTCCATAGAACACGCCAATACAATTCAAACACCTGATCAACACACACAATCACTCAGCCCAAAAGACCGTTCACCTAACCCAAGGTTCATAAAGCTTATATATTTTAAAAAAGTTACGTACATACGCAAAAAAAAGTTGCGCACATACGGTCAAGCGATCAAATGTTTAGAAGCCAAAGCTGCATACTCACAGTAGCACGTCTGCGTCTTTGTCATCCAAATCAAAGTAATCCTGGTAAGAGTCTGTGTTGTCCCAGTTCTCTACAGGCGTCTGTGTATCAAAGTCAAAAGTCCTCCTGGTTAGAGTCTCTGTTATCCGAGTTCTTCCATCTTGACTGCATCTTTCGGGAATGTAAACAAAGAAGCGCCGGCTGTGTACTGTTGTTGCTGACTACGTTCGAAAAATACGTCCATTTCGCACCGACAACTTTCTTCTTTGCTTGCTCAGCTTCCTTCTCCATAATGCAATGAACATGATTGCAACAGATTCACGAACACAGATGTCCAGAATACTGTGGAATTATGAAATGAAAACAGAGCTTTTTCGTATTTGCTTCAATGTGGAAGGCATACCCGTGTTCGCCGGTCTACGTCACGCGCATACGTCATCCTCAGAGGCGTTTCGAACCGGAAGTTTAGCGGCAAATTTAAAATGTCACTTTATAAGTTAACCCGGCCGTATTGGCATGTGTTATAATGTTAAGATTTCATCATTGATATATAAACTATCAGACTGCGTGGTCGGTAGTAGTGGGTTTCAGTAGGCCTTTAAGCAGTGGCACAGACATTCATGTCATTTCAAAACAGAAAGTGCAAGATTGTCAGAGACATTTTAAAACAAGCTATTAGTGCACTTTTGTGCATGATGTCACTAAGATGACATATCAAAACAACACTAAATTAGAGTGCAATTTTCTACAGAACACCACTACAATAGTTTAAAACAAATAAAGTGCACTTTTGTGCATGATGTCACACAAGATATTTCAATAACTGTCAAATAAAAATGAGCTGCATAATAGGAAATCAAATAGTTTATGTCCTTCGCTATGTGGTAGGTTCCTGCGGGCGTTATCTCCTTCTGTTGTTGACTATTTTTTTCATACGGTGTTGATGTGGAAATGGTGGCTTGGGCATTTTGTGGGTGTGGCACCGAACGGAGATGTTGACATGCAGAGTTTCAAGCACTCTCCATTCTCTAGCGGGTGACTTTTCAAATGATGCTACACATTAGCAGTGGTGCTACTTTTTGTAGCAACGCCTTTGCCGCATACTTGCAAAACATCTTCCCGCTTGAAGCCAAACCACCGCCAGACGATGGACCCCGTGCTGTTTTTCTTGGGAATTAATTCTTCCTTCATTTGTTACCAGATTCGCACCTTCTCCCTCTCGTATTACCACTCGCACCGCTCCACTAGCACCACAGTTAACTTTACCATGCCGCTACCTCTCTGCTCCGCAAGAGCGTATGACGTTGCACGCGTGACAGTATGTGACGTATGTAAGAAGGTGCGCTTGTTTTTTGTCTCTGTGGGAAGGAGAGACAAGAAAGACTGAGAAGAGCTTGAAGTGTAATGCCCGCAGCTAAAAGCAACTGCGTGAGAACGTATACTCGAATATCACGATATAGTCATTTTCTATATCGCACAGAGACAAACCCGTGATATATTGAGTATATTCGATATATCGCCCAGCCCTACTTTATTATTCTATTTTAGTTGCACCTGTTTCCTCTGTATTTGATGTTGCTATTATTGGAACCTTAAAGGCCTACTGAAACCCACTACTACCGACCACGCAGTCTGATAGTTTATATATCAATGATGAAATCTTAACATTATAACACATGCCAATACGGCCGGGTTAACTTATAAAGTGACATTTTAAATTTGCCGCTAAACTTCCGGTTCGAAACGCCTCTGAGGATGACGTATGCGCGTGACGTAGACCGGCGAACACGGGTATGCCTTCCACATTGAAGCCAATACGAAAAAGCTCTGTTTTCATTTCATAATTCCACAGTATTCTGGACATCTGTGTTCGTGAATCTGTTTCAATCATGTTCATTGCATTATGGAGAAGGAAGCCGAGCAAGCAAAGAAGAAAGTTGTCGGTGCGAAATGGACGTATTTTTCGAACGTAGTCAGCCACAACAGTACACAGCCGGCGCTTCTTTGTTTACATTCCCGAAAGATGCAGTCAAGATGGAAGAACTCGGATAACAGAGACTCTAACCAGGAGGGCTTTTGACTTGGATACACAGACGCCTGTAGAGAACTGGGACAACACAGACTCTTACCAGGATTACTTTGATTTGGATGACAAAGACGCAGACGTGCTACTGTGAGTATGCAGCTTTGGCTTTTTTTTGCGTATGTACGTAACTTTTTTAAAATATATAAGCTTTATGAACCTTGGGTTAGGTGAACGGTCTTTTGGGCTGAGTGATTGTGTGTGTTGATCATGTGTTTGAATTGTATTGGCGTGTTCTATGGAGCTAGGAGCTAGCAGAGGAGCTAGGAGTTAGCATAACACGTACCGTACCGTACGTGCGCGCGCGTCACGTACGTAACTTTTTAAAAATATATAAGCTTTATGAACCTTGGGTTAGGTGAACGGTCTTTTGGGCTGAGTGATTGTGTGTGTTGATCAGGTGTTTGAATTGTATTGGCGTGTTCTATGGAGCTAGGAGCTAGCAGAGGAGCTAGGAGCTAGCGTAACAAACACGCAGGTGTTTTTATGCAGGATTAATTTGTGGCATATTAAATATAAGCCTGGTTGTGTTGTGGCTAATAGAGTATATATATGTCTTGTGTTTATTTACTGTTGTAGTCATTCCCAGCTGAATATCAGGTACCGTGAGTATGCAGCCTTGGCTGCTAAACATTCGATAACTTGACCGTATGTGCGCGTCACGTACGTAACTTTTTAAAAATATATAAGCTTTATGAACCTTGGGTTAGGTAAACGGTCTTTTGGGCTGAGTGATTGTGTGTGTTGATCAGGTGTTTGAATCGTATTGGCGTGTTCTATGGAGCTAGGAGCTAGCAGAGGAGCTAGGAGCTAGCATAACAAACACGCAGGTGTTTTTATGCAGGATTCATTTGTGGCATATTAAATATAAGCCTGGTTGTGTTGTGGCTAATAGAGTATATATATGTCTTGTGTTTATTTACTGTTGTAGTCATTCCCAGCTGAATATCAGGTCACCCCCGGCTCTCACAGCATCTTCCCTATCTGAATAGCTTCAACTCCCCACTAGTCCTTCACTTGCACTTTACTCATCCACAAATCTTTCATCCTCGCTCAAATTAATGGGGAAATTGTCGCTTTCTCGGTCCGAATCTCTCTCACTTCATGCGGCCATCATTGTAAACAATAGGGAACTTTGCGTATATGTTCAACTGACTACGTCACGCTACTTCCGGTAGGGGCAAGCCTTTTTTTATCAGATACCAAAAGTTGCAATCTTTATCGTCGTTGTTCTATACTAAATCCTTTCAGCAAAAATATGGCAATATCGCGAAATGATCAAGTATGACACATAGAATAGATCTGCTATCCCCGTTTAAATAAAAAAAATTCATTTCAGTAGGCCTTTAATTTCCCGGAAGTAATCTAACATGTTCCTATACCGGGGGTCGGCAACCCGCGGCTCTAGAGCCGCATGCGGCTCTTTAGCGCCGCCCTAGTGGCTCTCTGGAGATTTTTCAAAAATGTATGAAGAATGGAAAAAGATGAGGGGAAAAAAAATCAATTTTTTTGTTTTAGTATGGTTTCTGTATGAGGACAAACATTACACAAACCTCCCTAATTGTTATAGATCACACTGTTTATATTAAACATGCTTCACTGATTCGAGTATTTGTTGAGCGCCGTTTTGTCCTACTAATTTTGGCGGTCCTTGAACTCACCGTATAGTTTGTTTACATGTTTAACTTTCTACTAGGATGTGTTTTATGCCACTTCTTTTTCTGTCTCATTTTGTCCACCACACTTTTAACGTTGTGCATGAATGCACAAAGGTGAGTTTTGTTGATGTTATTGACTTGTGTGGAGTGCTAATCCGACATATTTGGTCACTGCATGACTGCAAGCTAATCGATGCTAACATGCTATTTAGGCTAGCTATATTAAAGATTAAAGTACCAATGATTGTCACACACACGCTAGATGTGGTGAAATTTGTCCTCTGCATTTGTCCCATCCCCTTGGGGAGCAGTGGGCAGCAGCGGCGCCGCGCCCGGGAATCATTTTGGTGATTTAACCCCCAACTCCAACCCTTTGTTGCTGAGTGCCAAGCATGTACATATTGCATCATTATGCCTCATTTGTAGCTATATTGGAGCTCATTTAGTTTCCTTTAAGTCCTCTTAATTAAATTTATATCTCATGACACATGTAATATGGCTTTTAATTTTTTCGCGGCTCCAGACAGATTTGTTTTTGTATTTTTGGTCCAATATGGCTCTTTCAACATTTTGGGTTGCCGACCCCTGTACAGTACAGTGTTTTTCAACCACTGCGCCGCGGCACACTAGCTTACCGTGAGATATTGTCTGGTGTGCCGTGGGAGATTGTCATTTCACTTAATTGTGTTAAAAATATTTGCGGGAGGCAGCGTGCAGGTAAAAAGGTATCTAATGCTTAAACCAAAAATAAACAAGAAATGATTTTTTATCTTTATTACTTCTTGTATAATTTATTTTGATCCCATATTTGTTTCCACTACCGCACCTTAAGTTGGAGTCCTTAATCTCGTTATATGCAAATATAATGACAATAAAGTCCATTCTATTCTATTCCATTCTGATCAATTTAATACCTAATTATCACAGGTTCAGGTTATTAGTTTTGTGTTTGTTTTAGCACAACAACTCAATTTTGTGCTCCTACAAGAAAGTGAACAAAAATAATTAAAATCACTAAACAATTTTCCAGAATGCTCTATCATTACTTGGACAACAAGAGGAAGGAAAGCTCTGCTCAGCTCCACGCTACGTACTTGGTGTCAGGAAAGTGTGTGGACAATGGTCATGCGGTGAGCAACAACTAAAAATCGACTTTTACTTGTGATGACTTAATCAAATGTGTTTGCTTATCAGAGTCACAAGGTGTCTGTGGTGCGTGAGGACCAGCTGGAAGGTGCATTCATTAGTTCCCATATGTTCATATTTGGATTTTACTGCAGTAAATTTAAGATTTGTGTTTCGTGTTGCAGATTTTAAATCCAAGATGAGTTTGATCGTGAGCGTTCACGTGTACAGTGTCCAAAAAGCTTTGCTAAAAGACAGCGGCCCACTCTATGCCGTCGACTACGACGCCGTCAAAGACAACCTGCTGAGCTGCAGCAAGTAAGTTGACGTTGTCTCAAATAGTCGTGCAGAATTGCACAATGTTGTCATTTTTAAACGGGACTAAGTGTGGCAATGCAGGTTAGTTGTGCACGCTGACCTTCTTCGTCCTCCGCTTGCAGGTACAGTGCAATTCGATGTCCTGACGCCGTGCCCATGTCCTCGCTGGAGCGGAAGCCCGTGCGAGAAACACAGCAGGAATCTCCGACAGAGCGTGAGAGCAAAAAGTCTTCCACCAACGGCAACGTGGCTTCCAAAGCGCCCGCCAAACCGGCCAAAGGCATCATGGGAATGTTCGCTAACAAAGGAACCGTGGTTAAGAGCCAAAATGGTGGCAAAGACGTGAAATCAGAGCCTCAGGAGGAAGCGGCAGAGGTTGGCTTTTGTAGTTTTAATAGTGCAGCTGTGCAGTGCATTCACACATTGGTCTTTTGTAGGTCAACTTGTCCAAAACCAAAGCAAAGTCCAATGCCATGAGCAACTTCTTTGGCAATCAAAGCACAAGTGAGTCACGGCCATTTCAACCTTTCACCACATAGTTTTCTGCAAAATACAATGATGCATCGTTTGATCCGCACTCTTTCAGAAAAAAAGGACAAAACGGTGATTAAGATGGAGAAAGAAGAGGAGGAAGAAGCTCCAGCGCCATCCCCAGTGGAGCAGCCAAGCTCGAGTTTTCAGCCGGAGGAGCAGCAGCAAGATGCTGTCACAGTGGAGCCTCCAAAGCACAACAAGAACATCTCAAGAAGGTTTGTTTTCTTCCTCATAGAATAACGCATCACTTCTGACCTGACATCGAAAATATCCACTCACCGGTCACTTCTTAAGGTACCCAAGCTAATGGTGTACCTATTTTAGTGGCTGCTCAGTTTACATGACGGCTATAACAGCTTGTGAATTGACATGTTGTCTTCGTTTCGTCTTCCTGAAGCAAAACCAAGCGACTGGAGAGTTCTGACAGCGAGGAGGAGAAGATGGACAAGAAGAAGAAGAGAAGACGGATCAAGAAGCCTGCGCCCGACAGCAGTGATGAAGACGGTAATTTTCTTTTTCTCACCACTCAGCATTCTTCTTTTTTTTTCATTACTGATTTGACTCGAGGCTCAACAATGCGGAACATCTACTTGTGTAGTTTAACATTTATAATACGCACTGTCGATTTTTGAGAAAATTAAAGGATTTTAAGTGCGCCTTACACTCCGAAAAATACGGTAATATGTTTTGTGGACGAACGCTTTATTTAGTTGCCTGCAGGCAGCAAAGCAGGGCAAAACATTGTTGGGGAGCCAAGCCATTCACTTCACTTGCTGCACAGGCAGAGTCACGTCTCAACGCTCCAACATGGGCCTTTCTTTTTTTTTTTTGGCCTTTTGACAGGTTTTGTTCATTTTGTTAACTCAATAATAGTACCGAAAACTCAACAGACCAGCATGGGAAGAAGGAGCGAATTGCTGTGCAGTTAAAAAAAGACTATTTGTGAGGAGTACAATGGCACTCACAGGCGTGACCACAGCACAGTAAGTAACCACATCAAGTTTTAATTGTGAGGAGATCTCTCTTTTCTGGTAAATGTTGTCAGAGCACCCTTATTCAACAGAGGAAGAAAATAAATGTTCTCTTCTCTCATTCTAGTGCGGCCCCTCGCTCTTCCAAAGTCTAAACAATTAGTCCCCTGACCCGTTCCTTTTCCTTTCGTTCTTTTCTCATCAGTTATCTCCCGTTGTAGTTATTAAGTTTATTATTGTAGCAATATGGCTGTTGAAGTTAAGGATTTAGTGATTTTGTTTAAACTTTTTTATTACATGGATAGTTGATCAATCACCTCCTTATGTTTGTGTGCTATGCACTTAATATTGTGTTTAAAGTGTACACATTTTTACTAAAATATTAGGGATGTCCCGATCCGATATTGATATCGGAAATCAGTCCGATATTAGCCAAAAAAGTGAAAATCAGATTTTATCGGACTGAATCTAAAAACTCAGATACAAGCGCTCCGATATAAGCTGTCCATTTTCCGCTGCAGCACGTCTATAATAGGTGACTGGTTTGATCACACCCCAACACCGTAGGTAGCAGCAATGCCCCTTAATTAACGTTGGTGCCGGCCGCGGAAGAAGAGCGTCTCTGATCCAGCATACACAGCCCACGTGATCACAACAACGACAACGCGTGTGCTTGCAGCATGATGTCGGCTGTGTGGAAGTATTTTAACCTGAACTCGGACAAAGACGTTGCCGCTAAATGCAACATTTGTCAGGCGCAAGTGTCCCGTGGAGGGACAGAACCGGGAAGGTTCAATACAAGCAACCTCATCGCACATTTGAAAAAAACACCACAAAAAAGAACATGAGGATTTTCGCGAGAGCAGCAAGGCGAAGCAACAAACCTCTGGCTCGCTTCAGCAACCCACGCTGGCCGAAAGCTTTGCAAGACGTGACAAACTACCACGGGACAGCCAAAAGGCAATGGCCATAACAGAAAAGATAGCCCAGTTTATTGTGCTTGATGACCAGCCCGTGTCGGTGGTGAGTAATGTCGGGTTTAAACGCTTAATGGAGCACCTCAAACCTCGCTACATTATTCCTAGCCGCCACTACATTGGAGACAAAACTATACCCCAATTAAACGAAGAGGTTAAAAAGTGTATTGCCGCACAGCATGCCGAAATGCTTATCTTCTTAAAAGAAATCTCCACATTATGCTCGGACTGCAGAAAGTGGAGGAGGAAGAGGAGTAGTAAGGGTAGTCCGCACTGACTGATTATTATTTGTTTTATGCTCTTGTTATTAGACTGATATGTTTATTGGGTTTACACTATTCTTCAGTGAAGACTTAAGAGTAATTACTACATTGTTTTGGGCACAGTCAGTGAAACTGGAGCTGTGAACTCTTAACTTAGAGCAGTTGGACAGTGGACAATATTGTGTTGTTTTTGTCCCTGCCCACAGTTGTTTCCAACATATGCTGACAGTAAAAAAATAACTGAAATGAACTTGAATTGTTTGCACTTCAAAACGTTTTTTTTTTTTTATTTTAATTTGATTTATTTAGGTTATTTTTCAGGGTCTTCTAATTTATTTTTAATGTATTCTATTCAATTGTATAATTATGTTGGTATCAGTGGTTATTTTGCACTTTAAATATAACATTTTGTTTTTATTGGATTTGTTGAGGTAATACCGGTACTCTTATGTTGAAGGTTAAAATTTAAGTAACCAATTGGTTAATAATAAATGGGTCAGTTTTTCCTATACCTACTCTTGCTGACTATTGTTTTCTGTTTTAACACTACAACATCAGTAACAGTAACATCACTTTATCAAGCCTTTTCTAACATTCCACACAACAAAATAAGGAATAAATATATGTATGATTCGTGCCTATATCGTATCGTATTGATATCGGTATCGGCCAATACTCAAGGCTACAATATCGGTATCGTATCGGAAGTGAAAAAGTTGTATCGGGACATCCCTATAAAATATACACTTTTTTAGAGGCTGGAACCCTTTATTCCTATTAACATTGTTTCTTATGCAGAAATGTGCTTCGCTATGCAAACTTTTCTATTTACAAACCATGTTCAAAAACCAACTAAGTTCGTAAATCAAGGTTCCACTGTAACAATATTTTTTGTCGTTGTTTTTGTTCATGTTTACAAACTGAAAAATTTACTGGACACAGGAATATTGTGTCTGTTAAAACACAAGTACGGTATTCAAAAGAGTAGTAGATAGTTGTTACTATTGTTTGTTTATTGTGTAGTACTGACTTTGTTTGCTCAAGCAATTGTATGTAATAAAGGAGAATAAGGCCCAATCCCAATACACCCACTCACTCACTTTTCAGCCCTATCCCTACATTTTGCGCGTTCCCGTGAAGGTAGTGATGTCCCAATGACTCTTTGCATGTGTGGGTAGTGGGCATAACGAGGAGTAGGGGTTATGAATCTAGCCCTTCAGAGTGAGGCATTTCAGATGAAGACTTGCTCAGGTAGGGCCAGAGAAAATGCACAATTTCTGCATAAGTTATATTAATTTCCGGACTATAAGCCGCACCTGACTATAAGCCGCACCAGCTAAATTTAGGGGAAAATACAGATTGCTCCATATATAAGCCGCACCCGACTATAAGCCGCAGGGTTTTGATGTGTAATTACCGTAGTATATAGGGGTTCCTGCTACCACGGAGGGGATTGTCGGGACAGAGATGACTGTTTGGGAACGCAAAGCGTCCCATTCATTAACTATAAATCTTTCAATCATTCAATCAAACTTTCACCTCTTTGACATGGCGAACAGCATTCGTGCAGAGTACAAATAATACAACGGTGCAAAGTAATACAAAGTGCTCGCCTGTACGTTATCAAAATAACCAGCCTACCGGTATATGAAAAGTCAGTCTTTAATCATTGTGTCATCGTCTTCCTCCTGCGTACTAAAACCACCGAAATCCTCTTCGTCTGTGTCGGAGAAGAACAGGCCGTAAATAAGCCGCACCGTTGTATAAGCCGCAGGGACCAGAACGAGGGGAAAAAGTAGCGGCTTATAGTCCGGAAATTACGGTAATATATTACATGTTAGTTTGGAACGTTAGTTTGTAATGCTAGCCACGACAACTAAGATTGGGCTAAAATACTAAATAATAATACTTAAATACTAAAACTTTAAAGCTTGCAAATGTGAAAACATTAAAATTACATACCTTCAATTTTTTCACAAGAGGCAACAGTCGTAGATGGCGGCTTCCTCTCCGTGTAGTTCTTCGTTTATTCATCAACCGGAGCATGATGAATGTAAAAATAAAAACCAGATCCCAGCCGTTAACTTCATTGCTGTCGGGTTTGTTGTGTAATGGTGGGACCAGAGCGTTGTACAGTACACAGCTACTAAAAAAGTACTGTAGTACTAATGAATTAAAAAGTTCTGCCTTTATTATTTTTCATCCGCATGTGCTGCCGTGCGGCGGTGATGATGTTGTCAAAACGCACACACTGAGCGCATACAATCATAATAATCGTCCAAAGGAATACTGACAAAATAAACGCAATACTACTGGTTAAGAAAAAGTGTGCATCGAAGGCAATATGAAGATTTTAGAGCTTCAGAGCTATCAATAAAGATGATGCTTTAATCACGGATGTGCCACGCTGCTTTAAAACATGACTCGCCAAATTTGTCAATACAGCATTACCACCGTTGCTTCAAATGTAGATAAATATTTAAATAGCAAACATTCAGACCTCCACAGGGAGTTTAAAGCATGGCAGGTAATATAGTTAACAGCTTGCCCCGTGCACATATTCAGTAGATAAAAGAAACAAATACAGCTGGCTGGCTTGTTGCAAATTATTAAAGCAGTCATAACCGCCCATGTGATGTAAAATAATGCAAGTGAATTGACTGAATTTCGTAACAAATTACCACTTTTTCCAATTGTGTTTTATCTTTAACTATGTGTGTTTTACATGTTACTTGTCTTATCTATGTATTTTTAGCCTTGTTTTCAGTGTTGTATCTGTCTTAAAGCACAGGTCAAAATTAGCAACCATAAATCATGAAGCATTTAATAAAATGTCAATAAAGCTTTCTATTATATTCTAACCTAATTCTAGGTTATGGCGACTTAAACTTTATCGAATATGTAAAATAATTGTAAACTGTTATTTGAGTCTAGTAGGTAAAGCCCATGTGTTTAATGCACATTTTAATTTTAATTCTAATATTGTTCTTTGGGTGCAATAAGAAACATATGTTATATCTGGTAAAATGAAGCCAATAATTATATTTTTGTGTTGTCCTTTATTTTGAAAAGTAACAATGTATTGAAATACATTTTGGTACCAAAATATTGGTGTCGGTACCACTCTATGTGGGACGTACAGTATGTGCAAATGTAACTATTTAGTCGCTTACGTGCCCGAACGTAAACTTTGCAGTGACGAAGCAAGTGGTGTCCCAATACCTAGGGAAGATTACAAAGCTCTAACCCCTTTTACTTCATTTCGAGGGTGTAGTAGTAGTGAGTAAGGGCTAGTGGTAGTGAGCGAGGGGCTGTATTGGGATTGAGCCTAAGTAACTTGGTCAAATATTGTGTTGATATTGTTAAACTGACCATATAATTCACCATAAATACAGCAAAAAATCTACAGTTAAAACTAGGGATAAACTTTTTCGGCATCAGATTTGACCCAATTTCGAGTTCCGATACGATACTTTGACAATGTATCATCGAAGTGAAAATGTTTTATAGCGAGTAACCAAAGTAAACACACTATACAATTTTTAAAAAGTTTATTGTAGAGGTAGATGTGGCCCGCGCTGCCTGCAGGAGCAAAGTTCACCGCCTCTGTCCATGGTGCTGAGGACCGAGCACCATCAGACGGGGGCGCGGCAGTGTTGACGGCGAGACACAGCTGGCAGGTGATTAGCAGCTCCACTGTCAGACACTGCACAGGAGCCAAGCGTGCAGGTTTTAACAAGGTTTTAATAAACATGGGTTTTCAACAAAAGTTTTCCCTCCTGAAGGACGCGACTTTTCAGCCACGTCCGTGTCCTCTCTCTTCTCCTGCTCCCGGCCGCTTACTGTTAAAGACAACAGATGATTAGATTAACACGTACCACCTGTGAAATCTAATCACCTGCCAGCTGTGTCTCGCCGTCAGCACTGCCACGCCCCCGTCTGATGGTGCTCTGTCGTCAGCACCATGGACAGAGGCGGTGACCTTTGCTCCTGCAGGCAGCGCTGGCCACATTTATCTTATTATATTTCAAGTTTGCTAGTGTTGTTGTAAATCAGATGATGTGTAACATTTGTGGTATTAAATACCACAGACAATATTTTTAACAAAATCTAAAATTACTATTGGCTCCCATTTAAATCATTTGTTGTGACCCCGAAAGGGACAATCGGTAAAAAAAATGGATGGATGGATGAGTTTTCACCTCAAAGCCTTTCTGTTTCCAGAAATTTACTCCTCGGGTTTGTAAACAATAACATAACGACCTAAAATAAAAGGTTTTGTTTTAATAAGAACAAGAAAAGTAAATGATCACAAAACCGTTGACAGCTTCTCTCCTCCTCTCTGTCATCCACTTTCTTGTTGTTTTTCTTTGAATTATCTCTCTTTATTAGCACTCTGCTATCTCCACCCTCCACATGCACACCCAGACCACATCACCAGCACCGCAAGCTATGCACCGACAGGTGGATCACTCTCTCTCTGTGCTTTTTTTTACTCATTAACCAAATAATCGAAGGAACTAAACATAAATCAATGCTTTTTCCGAATTGAATAAATCGATTTACCGTATTTCCTTGAATAGCCGCAGGGGCGTTAATTAATTTAAAACCTCCTGTCACACCTGCGTTTACCGGAAACCGGCGGGATGGCCGTGCATGCGGTAATTATTTTAAAACCTCTTCTCACTCCGGCGTTTACCAAAAGGAATCCATAAAATTTAGGCGTGCGCTTTGAGTGTGATGTAAGCATACCATCATGAAAAGCACATTTAATTAAAAAAAACGTTATTATGGTCTTACCTGTACTTATAAATGGAGTCCATTTGCAGCTCCTTCTGACCAAAAGCATCGATAACTTGTTTATAGAAGTCTTCCTTATTTTCTTTCTTCAGTTTTAAAAGTCTCTGTTTCGATGGAGATATTCCTTTAATTATTACCTCCTGCTTCCATTGAAAGTCCAGTTTAGAAAACTGTTTTATTTTAGATACCGGTATGTAATCCTCCATGTTAAAAGTTCAGGCAGAGGAAAAAAAAAAAATCTCTTGCTGCGTGTGTTCACTTCTTCTGCAGTACCGGAAGTCGCAAGAAGGATCACTAGCGCGGCAGCGCCCTCTACCACCAGGAGGCGGGAGTCATTTAATGACTTATACAGTATTTCACACACGCAGCTACGGTATATTAATAAAACATAGCTGCTTACTGTTCTCTTTAGCATACTGTACCGGTATTCAATAGCTTGGACCTTAAATCCTACTGAAAAGCTCTTTATCTTTTTTCCTTTGTGCGATTGTAAACTACTGAAAGCAGCTTCCTCCATTTTGAAAATGAGGACAGATGCGTCACTCGTGACGTAACGAATTTGACCCGGTGGAAGTTCTAGCCATATGCTAAATATTTTGCGAAACGAGTTTGACCCGGCGAAAATTATAGACATGCGATAATAAAATTAATATTTTGCGAACCGAATTTGATCCAGCTTCAATAATAAACCGGCGATAAGGCCAATCATGCGTTAATTATTTTGAGAAACGAGTTTGACCCGGCAGTAATTCTAGACGTGCGAATACTATATTCCCTGCGCCAATTCAAGGAAATACGGTACTCAATGAATAATTGCAGCCCTAACTGGGACACAGCTCTGGTAAAGACACCCAAGTTGGTTTTCAGCAAGAAAACAAAAATGTGTGGATTTAACATGTTCCACATCGTATTATGTGTACACTTGGGAGAAAGTGAAGAGGACACATTTTATTTTGGACACCAAATGTTGCCATAACGAGCCAAGTCATCGTGACATCTACACAACTGTAAATTAAAGCTACGTGTTGTATTTGCTGCTTTCGGTTCTCCCGCGTTCATAAAAAAAATGATAATGAACTAACTCCATTTCACAAGACACATACATTGGGCTGGGCAATATGGACCAAAACTCATATCCCGATATATTTTGGCTGAATCCCCATATACGATATGTATCGCAATATTATTTTCCCGAAAGTGAATTTGGACAAAGTCAAACCCAAATATGCGTGTCAAGTGGTTTTATTGGTACATTGGGTACATTTTTGGAGATTTTTAAAGTTCCATGCCTAAATAGATGCACATAAAAAAAGTTAAAAAGCCTTTAAAATAACACAAAATAAACACATTAAATTATTATTCATTATTTCTGGTGGGCGTTGTGGTGTCCTAATCTGAACACATCTTAAAAACATGTCCATTGCGTATTCCTCTGAGTATGGAGCGATCACTGTATTCCAACAGAGCACAGCTTGTAGGTTCAATGTGCACGATTGAATCACTTAGTTGCTTAGACAGAAATGTGTTTATATAAGGGTATATTAGGGTATGTGGTTTCTTAATAGGGAAAGATTAATGTCTCTTGTTTTCATTTTAGCATTTAAGATAGTGAGCTGGCGCCATTCAGTCCGTGGGTTTATTAAAGGCCTACTGAAATGAATTTTTTTATTTAAACGGGGATAGCATATCCATTCTATGTCATACTTGATCATTTCGCGATATTGCCATATTTTTGCTGAAAGGATTTAGTTAGACGATAAAGTTCGCAACTTTTGGTCGTTGATAATAAAAAAGCCTTGCCTGTACCGGAAGTAGCGTGACGTCACAGGTTGAAAGGCTCCTCACATTTCCCCATTGTTTACACCAGCAGCGAGAGCGATTCGGACCGAGAAAGCGACGATTACCCCATTAATTTGAGCCAGGATGAAAGATTCGTGGATGAGGAATGTGAGAGTGAAGGACTAGAGTGCAGTGCAGGACGTATCTTTTTTCGCTCTGACCGTAACTTAGGTACAAGCTGGCTCATTGGATTCCACACGCTCTCCTTTTTCTATTGTGGATCACGGATTTGTATTTTAAACCACCTCGGATACTATATCCTCTTGAAAATGAGAGTCGAGAACGCGAAATGGACATTCACAGTGACTTTTATCTCCACGACAATACATCGGCGAAACACTTTAGCTACGGAGCTAACGTGATAGCATCGGGCTTAACTGCATTTAGAAACAAAAGAAATAAGCCCCTGACTGGAAGGATAGACAGAAAATCAACAATACTATTAAACCATGGACCTGTAAATACACGGTTAATGCTTTCCAGCCTGGCGAAGCTTAATGCTGTTGCTAACGACGCCATTGAAGCTAACTTAGCAACGGGACCTCACAGAGCTATGCTAAAAACATTAGCTATCCACCTACGCCAGCCAGCCCTCATCTGCTCATCAACACCCGTGCTCACCTGCGTTCCAACAATCGACGAAGGACTTCACCCGATCATCCGTGCGGTCGGGGGCTAGCGTCGGATAGCGCGCCTGCTATCCAAGTCAAAGTCCTCCTGTTGGTGTTGCTGTAGCCAGCTGCTAATACACCGATCCCACCTACAACTTTCTTCTTTGCAGTCTTCATTGTTCATTAAACAAATTGCAAAAAATTCACCAACACAGATGTCCAGAATACTGTGGGATTTTGAGATGAAAACCGAGCTTTTTGTATTGGATTCAATGGCGTCCGAATACTTCCGTTTCAACGATTGACGTCACGTGCATACGTCATCATACATAGACGTTTTCAACCGGAAGTTTAGCGGGAAATTTAAAATTGCACTTTATAAGTTAACCCGGTCGTATTGGCATGTGTTGCAATGTTAAGATTTCATCATTGATATATAAACTATCAGACTGCGTGGTCGGTAGTAGTGGCTTTCAGTAGGCCTTTAAAGTGCAGTTATCGATCACATATTTTTGATCATTTTAATTTAAAATTATAATATTAACCGTCACTATAGTTTTACTCCGGTTATCATTCATACCAATTATCGTTACATATCTACCTGCCACACTTAAAAAGCTTTTTTACCTGTTGGATATGGGTGTCACTACACTATGGCAAGGCAAGGCAACTTTATTTATAAAGCACGTTTACAACTATTTTAAAATTGGACCAAAGTGCTTTGCAGGTTAAAAAGCATAGAGCAAAAAAACTAAACAAAGAACATAAACAATGCATAAGCTAAACAAGATAGTGCAAAAGAAATACGGTGAAAGGGTTCGGATAGAAAGTCAAATTGCAAGATAGAAATAATGAAATAATAAAAGTGCGACAAATTGAAAAAAAAACCTAAAGTGACGGGGGGACTAGAAATGGTGGCCTAGTGGGCGGGCTCAGCTCAGGTTAGCGAGAAGAGAGAGGTCTTAAGAAGGGTTTTGAAGACCCCCAGGCTCTGGGCTGACCTAATGTGGAGCGGAAGGCTGTTCCAGAGCTTAAATGTGACTATGTGCAATGCAATGCAAGCAGACTGTAACAGCAAACAAAACAAAAACTTGAAAATTACATTTACCTGGATCTGCACCACATCGTAATATAGTGGCCTATGTTTTTTTTTCTATAAAGTAGTTTTTTAGTATAATACTGCCATGTAAACATTCCTTCTGTTCTGGTATGTTCAGTCATTCCAGACTCTCCACAACCAACAGAAGCTAGAGAAACATCAACGGCTCCCACCAAGGCGCTCAAACCTGTTCCAAATGTAAATATCACAACTGATGACTGACTAACGGTTTGTATTTCTGTTAGACTCATTGAGGTATTCCTGGTTTGTATGAATTATTACAGCCGAGAGAATCTCAGACAAAGATACGCAAGCGGAGACGAGTCCTCAAGTCTCGGACCTTCTTGGATGAGGAAGGCTGCATCGGTAAATCCAAATCTTTACCATTCTAATGTTAAATTTCCACTGCGTGTCGTTATTTTTCATTGTCTTCATGGTTACTGGACTTTTGTATTCTCTTTGCGACGTCTCCGCAGTGACTGAGAAAGCCTACGAAAGCGAGTCGTACTCTGAAAACGAAGACTCCGCGCCTGCCGCCGCCTCCAAACAAACGACCACAAATCCAGTCAGAGCAAAAGCGAGCAGCAAAGACGACGAAAGGAAAAATCAGAAAAAAAGGTCTGCAAACGCCAGCAAAGGATCTAAACAGGCGTCCATTATGGGATTTTTCCAGAAGAAATGATGGACGGATGATGATTGTAAAACACACACAAACTGTTGCAGCTACTTAATAAACACTGATGGAAAACATTCTAATTTTTACCTTATTTTAGCAGTAACAATGACTGTACTTAAATGACACAACATACAGAAATATAGTATTCATTGTCACCCTAATCCCAACGTGAAAACAAATGGATTCCATTTCTAAAGTCCTTTCTCTGACGTGCATTTTAAATGAACGTCAGTGAGTAAAGGGTGGAGGCTGCATCTGAAGACTCATGTAAAGAAACCATAAAATAACTAAAGATCACCACACACCTACAATGCATTTTTTTTTAAACAGTACATTTGTACACTTCTTTTGTTGTGTCTAATTAGACAAGCCTATGCAGGCCTTTATAAGAACTATTTGACTTATTTTGGCAGCAAACTGATATTGCAGATTGAAAAGAAGTAAAATGAGCTCTCTTTTTTTTTTTAAATAACAACCACTGCAGGTCTTAGGGGAGTGTTGGCTTGACCCTGTGAGCTCACAGCAGCGCCACACCCTCTTAGCGAGCACACAAAGTGGGCCGGTAGAACTGGTCTTTCCCATGAAGGAGACTACACTGACTGAGGAGGAAAATGATCTCCTCAGCGAGGTGGGTTTTTTTGGGTTTGTCCCGCATAGAACTGCCATTGTAGCTGAGTCAGACGCTGTGGAAACATCCTCTTCTGACTACAATAGCTCCAGTGTTCCTGATGTTTCACGTCTTTGCCACTCTGTGTGGATCCTCCCTAATCACATGGGGAAAAACATTATTTTTAGAATGAGACCTCATTTTACAAATATTGACACGTTGCATCCTAGAGTTGAAGGCGTCAATCATTGTGTTTCAATTACGCAAAGAAGCCTAGATTAAAGGAACAAAGACGATATGTACACTATATAGGTAAAATACATATCATGGAATAAAATGGACTTGGAATATTTTAATTTGTCATAGAGTTAATCTTATTAAAGTGACTTAAGTAGTATTTTCAATGACAATTATTTCTATAAATATACATGCCAGTGCCTTGGAACATGCCACAACATTAGATACACTTGTAAATAATTGCACCCCGTTTGCGGACGCTGTATCGATCCGTTGTGGTGAAGAAGGAGCTGAGCCGGAAGGCAAAGCTCTCAATTTACCGGTCGATCTACGTTCCCATCCTCACCTATGGTCAAGAGCTTTGGGTTATGACCGAAAGGACAAGATCACGGGTACAAGCGTCCGAAATGAGTTTCCTCCGCCGGGATAGGGTGAGAAGCTCTGCCATTCTGGAGGAGCTCAAAGAAAAGCCGCTGCTCCTCCACATCGAGAGGAGCCAAATGAGGTGGTTTGGGCATCTGGTTAGATGAGGTGTTTAGGGCACGTCTGACCGGTAGGAGGCCACGGGGAAGACCACTGGACCCATAACAGAAGAGTATGTCTCCTGGCTAGCCTGGGAACACCTCGGGATCCCCCGGGAGGAGCCGGACGAAGTGGCTGGGGAGAGTTAAGTCTGGGCTTCCCTGCTTAGGCTGCTGCCCCCGCGACCCGGCCTTAGAGTCCATCCATCCATCCATTTTCTACCACTTGTCCAGTTCGGGGTCGCGGGGGTGCTGGAGCCTATCTCAGCTGCATTCGGGCGGAAGGCGGGGTACACCCTGGACAAGTCATAGTGTAGCGGTACACCACAGCAAATTACAACCACAACAATAATGAACATATTCTCTCTATTGTTATTGTATAGGTCTTCCTATTGTGCAGTTGTATCTAATGCTGTGGCTCTTATCCATTAGACTTAGACTTACACAAACTTTAATGATCCACAAGGGAAATTGTTCTACACAGGAGCTCAGTTACAATGATGGAAAGTGTAAGGATGGAAAGGACAATGCAGGTATAAATAGACTAAATATAGCGATATAAAATATAACATACTGTATGTACGTAATATTTACATAATAAATGTACAGTATATTATATGTACTGATATATTATGTCTATATCATATATACAACATATAACAATTACCATGTACAATATTACAGTATATGTGACAGCTGCAGCATAAATAGAGAGTAAATCCAGCAGAAAATAGACATTAAAAACAAAGAACATAGAAGGTGTTGGGTAATAGACAGATATGCTGTATGGCGAGTGATTATACAGCTGGATGGAGTGCGGAATGAAGGAGTTCTTCAATCGAACACTGTGAGAACGAAGCTGAAGGAGCCTGTTGGAGTATGAACTCCGCTGTCCCTCAATTGTCTGGTGGAGTGGGTGGGCAGGATTGTCCATGATGGCCTGCAGTTTGTCCAGTGTCCTCCTATCCCTCACTGACACAAACGCCTCCAACTGCGTGCCAATAGTTTGGCCGGCTTTCCGGATCAGTTTGTCAATGCGGTTTGAGTCCCTTTTGCTGGTGCTGCTCCCCCAACAAAGCACTGCAAAGTACAGGGCACTGGCCGCAACAGACTGATAAAAGATCTTCAACAGCTAGCTGCACACATTAAAGGACCTAAGCTTCCGCAGGAAAAAGAGTCTGCTCATGCCCTTCTTGTAAACAGCTTTGCAGTTGTCCTTCCAGTCCAGTCTGCTGTTCAAGTGGACTCTCATGTACTTGTACTGCCCCACTACTGACACCTCCCGGCCCTGGATGTTGATGGGCTCCACCGGGGTCACTCTCTTCCTGAAGTCGATGACCAGCTCCTTGGTCTTGTCCACATTAAGGACCAGATGGTTCGCCAGAGACCACTCCACAAAGTCAGCAATCAGTGTCCTGTACTCCAATTCCTGTCCCTCTCTGATACACCCGACCACAGCAGAGTCGTCAGAGGATTTCTGCAGGTGGCAGGACATGGAACTATACTGGAAGTCTGAGGTGTACAGGGTGAACAGGAAAGGAGACAGGACGGTCCCCTGTGGAGCACCTACACCACAGACCACAGTCTCCGACAGGGAGCTCCCCAGTCGCACAAACTGGGGCCTGTCAGACAAGTAATCAGTGATCCAGGAGACAATGGATGAACTGACACCCATCCTGAGCAACTTGTCACTCATCAGAATTGGCTGAATGGTGTTAAAGGCACTGGAGAAATCAAAGAACATGATCCTCACAGTGCCCTTCCCACCATTATTAGGGTGCACTGGGAGTTTATTTAAAAGAATGTTGGATGATTAACATCATTTATGTTTATGTTACCAGACCACAACACAGGCGTTCACTTTTAATTAATTGCACCCGATTATATTGAGGGCTGTTTCTTTTATTTAGCTACTGGAGTCAAAATATTTTTTTAAAAATCAGTGTAGCGGTTAGGACTGCGAATCTTTGGTTGTCCCACGATTCGATCCAATATCGATTCTTGGGGTCACGATTCGATTCAAAATCGTTTTTTTTCGATTCAACACGATTTTCGATTCAAAAACGATATTTTCCCGATTCAAAACGATTCTCTATTCATTCAATACATAGGATTTCAGCAGGATCTACCCCAGTCTGCTGACATGCAAGCAGAGTAGTAGATTTTTGTAAAAAGCTTTTATAATTGTAAAGGACAATGTTTTATCAACTGATTGCAATAATGTAAATTTGTTTGAACTATTAAATGAACCAAAAATATGACTTATTTTATCTTTGTGAAAATATTGGACACAGTGTGTTGTCAAGCTTATGAGATGCGATGCAAGTGTAAGCCACTGTGACACTATTGTTATTTTTTATTTTTTATTTTTTTTAATAAATGTCTAATGATAATGTCAATGAGGGATTTTTAATCACTGCTATGTTGAAATTGTAACTAATATTGATACTGTTGTTGATAATATTAATTTTTGTTTCACTACTTTTGGTTTGTTCTGTGTCGTGTTTGTGTCTCCTCTCAATTGTTGCTGGGTCGGGTTTGGTTTTGGGATTGGATTGCATTGCATTGTTATGGTATTGCTGTGTATTGTTTTGTTGGACTGATTAAGTAAAAAAAAAAAAAAAAATTTAATTTAAATTTTAAAAAAAAAAATTTAAAAAAAGTTTTTTTTAAAATGAGAATCGATTCTGAATCGCACAACGTGAGAATCGCGATTCGAATTTGAATCGATTTTTTCCCACACCCCTAATGATTTATATCATTTATGTTTATGTTACCAGACCACAACACAGGCGTTGAATGACGTCACTTTTAATTAATTGCACCCGATTATATTGAGGGCTGTTTCTTTTATTTAGCTATAGAGTCAAAATATTAAAAAAAATCAGTGTAGCGGTACACCGCAGCAAATTACAACCACAACAATAATGAACATGAACATATTCTCTCTATTGTTATTGTTTAGGTCTTCC
Organism: Entelurus aequoreus; assembly: GCF_033978785.1. Lineage (NCBI taxonomy): Eukaryota > Metazoa > Chordata > Actinopteri > Syngnathiformes > Syngnathidae > Entelurus > Entelurus aequoreus. The sequence goes on along the minus strand of NC_084746.1, from coordinate 46,206,133 downwards.
TGTTTTGCAGATGTATCTAATACTGTGGCTCGTATCCATAATTAGGGTGCACTCTATGTTTATGTTACCAGACCACAACACAGGCGTTGAATGACGTCACCGCGCTCCACATCCACAGGGTTGGGCGGGGCTAGGTGGCGGCCAGGAGGCTCATCCCCGGTGTCATGGCGTCCTAACAGCAGCAGACTGAATGAGAGCAAAAACAAGCTTTTTTGTCTCCGAGGCCCGACACGCTATCGCCCTTTCCGCGAGCTCACGTCTCCACCGAGGGGCTCGGCCTCGCTCTTCGCCGCCCACGGCCGCCCTCCGGCAGCCAGGATACACTTGAATTTTCAGCGTTAAATCCCGACCCCGACGTGAACGGTGGAAGATGGCCGACCCGGCGGAGTGCACCATCAAAGTGATGTGCCGTTTTAGGCCGCTCAACAGCTCCGAGGTGACCAGAGGAGACCGATATATTCCCAAGTTCCAAGGGGAAGAAACCGTTGTCATCGCGGTGAGTTAGATGTCATCCATTACGATGTGTTACCTATTTGATTGCGGCCCCCGGGGCTCAGTCAGCAGTACGCCATTTTTGATTGTCTTGTGGCTACGGTAGTTAGCACCTTTAGCTTGTTAGCTGTCGTTAGTGAGGCTTGACCCTCTCAATTTGGCCTTCAGGAATAGGCCAATGGCGCTTCATAAACTGCCAGTGGACAATATTGTGGATATAATTCCATATCCTAGTCGACGGTGGTGCATAAAACCTTAGTTTAGATCTTAATTTGTGTCACCAAACGTTAGCCTCGGCCACGGCTAGCGAGCTGTCACTCAACAAAGCCTGGGATAATGGCACCGCATACATACGGTACTCTGTGTTATGATACAACACACTTCAAAACATTTATTTACTACTATATGATTGCGAATATGTTAAAGTACAGATACTAAATTGTAGATGTGGGTGAAGTTTGATTTGACTGTGGCTAACTGGGCTAGCCGCTATCTTAGCGGCCTTGGCTAGCTGACCTGTCTTGATTGTTATTTAACCAATGTTTAATTTAGCCACAAACAACAACATATTTTCATTTAATCACATGGAATGCTGGTGTTGTAATGGGAATAATGCAGTGATGGTGACAAAATGAGGATAATATTAACTGTGACGTCTTTGACATGGGTGCCCTGTCAAAGTCAATCATATATTTTTACATCTAATTTACAACCACGTAGCCATTGGGCAGCCTCAAAGACAAACTATGTTGTCAGGCATAATAATGTCACTGCCTTTGCTTACCACTTGCTGTTTTGGTCATATGATGAATTAGTAGTCATCAATGACAACACAAAGTGAGATTGATTGGATTGAGAAGTTTATTGACATCTTAAAGAATTGAATCCATGTAAGGCTTTAAAAAGGCAAATGGATGGCACAAAAAGCCAAAAGGCTTGTTTCCATTGTGGTCCATTAAATATTCATCACATTTGATACATTCAATAATAAAAGATATATAACCTGTAACATGTATACAAAAAATTACATTACAAATATTTATAAATTATGTACATATCCACAGTATACATGTCAGGTGATTTGAAAAACTATATATACAAAAAATAGGGGGAAAGGGGGGGGTGGTGGAATAAACACTATGTACATGACACTATGTACCGTATGTCGATTACGCATGCACCTCCTGGTACCCTAGCACATCCAAAACCCTCAAATCTAAACTCCAAACATCCCAGAACAAGCTAGTCAGGTTACTTCTAGACCTCCACCTCACTCCTACCCACTTCTCCAAAGTGGGATGGCTCAAGGTGGAGGACAGGGTTAAACAACTTTCACTGAGCCTAGTCTATAAAATCCACTACACCTCCCTGATACCGAAGTACATGTCAAACTACTTCCTTAACGTAAATGACCGCCATAACCACAACACCAGGGGGAGCTCCACTAACCACGTTAAACCCAGATTCCGAACTAACAAAGGTCTTAACTCATTTTCTTTCTATGCCACATCAATGTGGAATGCGCTCCCAACAGTTATAAAAGAAAGGGCATCTCTATCCTCCTTCAAAACCGCAATAAAAGTTCACCTCCAGGCAGCTACAACCCTTAACTAACACCCACCCCGGAATGCTAATAATAAAATGTAAACAATCAAATGCAGATACTTTTTCTTATGCCATCTGATCTCTCTCTCTCTCTCTCTCTCTCTCTCTCTCTCATGCTAATAATCAAATGTAAACAATCAAATGCAGATACTTTTTCTTATGCCTTCTGATCTCTCTCTCTCTCTCTCTCTTTTTCTCTTTTTCTCTTTCTCTTTCTCTTTCTCTTTCTCTCTCTCTCTCTCTGTGTGTGTGTCCATATCCTACCCCTCCACACCCCTGATTGTAAATAATTCAATGTGATTATCTTGTGTGATGACTGTATTACGATGATAGTATATATCTGATAGTATCATGAATCAATTTAAGTGGACCTCGCCGACTTAAACAAGTTGAAAAACTTATTCCGGTGTTACCATTTAGTGGTCAATTGTACGGAATATGTACTTCACTGTGCAACCTACTAATAAAAGTCCCAATCAATCAATACCTGTATATGCACATGTAGACTCCAACAGTGTGCAAAACAGAATGAGTAAATATATATACACTGTAACCACATATAAACCTGTTTGATGCTTCGAAGAGTTGCTGGGGATCCATTTTGGTTCAGATCAGGTAGAGGTTGAGCTGAGCCATGATTTTATGGCAGTTTTAAAATTTAGTAGGGAAGTAGGGCTGGGCCTTTTTTAATATCTCTATTTTTAGGCCATATCGCGATACACGATATGTATCTCGATATTTTGCCTTAGCCTTGAATTAACACTTGATACATATAATTACAGCAGTATGATGGTTCTATGTGTCTACATTAAAACATTATTGTTCATACTGTATTAATATATGCTCATTTTAAACTTTCATGCAGAGAGGGAAATCACAACTAAGTCAATTGACCAAAACTGTATTTATTAAACAGTTATTAACAAATATTCATGTCATTTCAAAACAGAAAGTGCAAGATTGTCAGAGTGCTATGAGTGCATTTTTGTGCATGATGTCACTAAGATGACATATCAAAACAACACTAAATTAAAGTGGACTTTTTGTACAGAAAGTATACGTATGTAAGGAGGTGCGCTTGTTTTATGTCTCTGTGAGAAGGAGACCACAAAAGAGTGAGAAGAGCCTGTAGTGTAATGCCCGCAGCTAAAAGCAACTTCGTGAGAACGTATACTCGAATATCACGATATAGTCATTTTCTATATCGCACAGAGACAAACCCGCGATACATCGAGTATATCGACATATCGCCCAGCCCTACTGTAACCACATATAAACCTGTTTGATGCTTCGAAGAGTTGCTGGGGATCAATTTTGGTTCAGATCAGGTAGAGGTTAAGCTGAGCCATGATTTTATGGCAGTTTTAAATTTAGTAGGGAAGTTCGAATTTTAAGGTCTGTTGGTAGTGCATTCCACTGTGTGGTGGCAAAATAGTAGAATGCATTTTTTCCCATGATAGTCTTGAATTTTGTGGGGGACGAGGTCTGAGGAACTCCCTCTCGTGTAGTACCTGTGAGCATCACTTACTCAGGTGAAATAGTTGGAGTGGTTGGACAGATGTCAAATAATTATGCTCAACTTGATGCTTTGTCATCATAGGCTATTGTTTTATTGTTGTCACACTCATTTTTAGTCCTGCATTGATATTTATGCCATGTCTACACTAAGTCGTTTAACCCCTTAAACTAATAATTATTTAGTCTAAGCCCCGTTTCAGCCATGCTAAACCAGCGTTTAAGGTCCCCCTCCACGGACAAATTTTTACACGGCTAAGTGCGCCGTGTATTTCTTGAATCTCCGGCACTTAGCTTTGTATGGACTCATTGATCGTTTACAAACTGAGTTCGGAGAGGAAGTGACGCCAGAAAGACCACGTCCAACACAGGAAGTGACGTCAGAAAGAACACGCCACAGCCAGCTTCATAATAAAGTGGTTTCGTAACTCGGAGCTAACCACTGAAAATATGGAGGCGAGTCATCCAGACATGCCGTGTTTCTCCGTCCTCTACATGTACAGACGCTTGTGGAAATCACACATGAATACATTAAGAGAAAGCGATTGCAGCTATTTGGGATACTACACATCTCAGACGGCAAGAGAACTTTCCAATGTCCGGGTCAGCTGTGATTCTACTTAGCGAAAAACTTGGTCCATTTTTCGAAGGAGAGACGAACGAGAATCCGGGCTCCCGTGGACGTCATAAAAAAGCTAGCCTGTGATTTCTATTACCTGGCCGTTGAGGGAAGACTAACTACGGAAAAAGGTGAATGCATTTGGACTGGCAAAGCAGACTGTATCAGTTATTGTCCGCCATGTATGTCGCGGACTCAACGTCTAGGTCCAGAGTACATAAAGTCACCAAAAATGAATGGACAATGAAGGTGAAGGCAAAAGAGTGAGGAGTGTCCTGACCAGATATCTAGATCCCTACTTTGATTGAGGTAAAATGTTCTTTATCACATTGGTACGTGTCTAATAAAGATTTGATTAATTTATGATGGCTCAGGTGTGATTCACTACAATAGGGCCCCACAGCACACTGGATTCCAGTTAGTTGAAATACCACAACACTGGATATTGTTCAGATAAGTTACATTTAAGAACTTGCACACAAAGCATAACTGGATGTGACTATGACTTGCGCATTTTACGCGCATCGTGTTAGGTTGCGTTGCGCCGGCGGACGGAGGGGGGAGGGGGTCTTAAACGGTGGCATTGTTGTGTGTGGACACGGATAAGGTTAGGTGTAATTTACCCTGGATAACCTTATCTGGCTTAGTGTAAACAGGGCATTAGTATGGGGAAGGACTGTTTGTGAGCTGGAGCCTATCCCAGCTGATGGGGGCGGGGGGGACAGGCAGAGTAATAATAATACTGCATTTTATTTATAACACACTTTACATATGTTTGTGTACGTATATCGAAGTGCTACAGCAGAGTTAAAACAGACACAATTAAAACTATAGTAAAAGGTGTACAAAACAAGTATACAAGGCAGGTGGTACAAATCAACAATAGGCCTTCCTGAACAAAAATGTGTAAGGTGTTGTTTGAAGCATTCCACAGTTAGTGGCGCCCGCAATTTCTCTGGCAAAGTGTTCCAGAGGTGCGGGGCAGTCACTGAAGTCTCTGTCCATGTAGTAAAGCCATGTCTTTGGTTGACCGAGTGGTAAGTGTTAATGGACCTGAGGGATCTGGATGTGGTCTGTATGGTGAGCAGGTCTTATCAAGTATTGTGGAGCATTTCCATGGAAGCATTGGTGAGTGAGAAGGCAGAGTTTATATTCAATACAGAGATTTATCGGGAGCCAATGGAGTTTATGGAGAATCAAGGTTATGTGATCAAACTCCTCGTCAGGACCCTGGCTGCACTGTTCTGAATGTGTTGAAACTTTTGAAGTCTTCTGCCCGGGATCCTGAAGCGCATGACCGCCCGAGAGAGACAAAAGGCGCGTACCCACTTATCAGCATCATAGAGGGGCGGAGTTTAGCGATAATTCTCAGATGAAAGTAAACCGTTCGGATAGATGTTGGACATTCGAATCAAAAGTGAGGTGGTGGTCAATTTTGACACCCAAGTTGGTAACACAGGAGGAAGCGAGTGTGGCATGGCCAGAGAAACAGATGTAACTCACAGAAAGGGAACAGAGTTGGTGGGGGTTGCCGATTCTTCGGTTTTGGTGCTGTTTAGCTGGAGAAAATTCTGTGACACCCACGACCCTATCTCCTCCAGGCAGGAGGTGATAGCAGCGGGGGCGAAGGATAAACCCGCGTCCAGTCTCACATAGAGCTGAGTGTCATCGGCATAGCCATGGAACGACATTCCGGATTGGTCACCAGTCAATCATATGACACATACTGTATATACAAACAACCATTCACACCTATAGAGATGATTGTTCAGGTAGCAAAACATTCATGATTTTGGGTATTGGAGGAAACCGGAGTAGCGGTAGAAAATCCAAGAAAACACAGGGAGGACATGTAAACTCCACAACAGAGAATCAAACCCAGGTTTTCAGTCTGTGAGGCAGACGCCAGATTTAAGTAGACACAATAATTTTTTAACCAAGACCGGTATGACATAATAATAATGGATTAGATTTATATAGCGCTTTTCTTGACACTCAAAGCGCTTCACAAAGAAGTGAGAACCCAGCATTCATTCACTCCACATTCACACCTGGTGGTAAGCTACATTTGTAGCCACAGCTGCCCTGGGGTAGACTGACGGAAGTGTGGCTGCCAGTTTGTGCCTACGGCCCCTCCGAATTAATTCATTCACCAGTTTGAGCGGCACCGGGGCAAGGATGAAATGTCCTGCCCAAGGACACAACGGCAGTGATTTGGATGGCAAGAGGCGGGGAGTGAACCTGCAACCCTCAAGTGTCTGGCACGGCTGCTCTACCCACCACGCCATGCCGCCCCCATACTTGAACCTTTTTAGTAGTTCTATAAAACATGGTGGTTAAACATTAGGTTTCCTGAATGTTTTTATGGACTTTAGTTCTCACCTTTGGTTCTCACCTTTTTAAAAACACAGCTTCATAAAAAGCATTCCTCATGGTGCTTCACACTTTAAAATGTGTGTCAAAGTGAAATAAAGCCTCTTGGTATTGAAATATAATATAGCAGGTCAATCAAAGCAGTAAAAAGTACTGTTGGAAATTGACTTCAGGCATCTGACTTCATGGGACACTTGCAGTCTGTGACCCTCAGACCCGGCCCGGCCTAGCCCAAATGCTGCCGGCCTGAGTGTAAAAATGCCAGTGCACTTTGTGGTTGGAGCAAATGGTGTGTACATTGGCGATCTGACCTAAACAAATACAACACTTTGTATTAGTGTCCATTCACGACCGCAATACAGGCCTGCTGCTAAAGCAGCTGCTTGACTAATCACAGCTGCAGACATGGAGTCATCTTTATTTTGAGCCATTTCTGACTCCACTAATGAAAAAGTCCAGGATGTACAATACGACTGCGTGTCTTCACCATTAGGGAAGGCTTTCTGCAGGAAAATGTGACGCAAAAAGAGACACTTGTGATTTAGGGCTATATAAATAAACATTGATTAAATGATTGAACATACTTTCGAGTAAGTCTCAACACTTAGTATTTTGTTTATTTTTTAATGTTTTTGAATGAAATTATTCTAATGGATCGTCGCTTTAGGCAAGAAAGTTAAGAAATACAAACAGCTGTTTTTTGTTCCTCAATGTGACGTGAGTGTAGTGCTGTGTGCGATATAACGATAGTACATAAGGATGCAAGCCACTACCATTTCCTGCTTCTCAAGGCCAATACCTATTGCTAATATATATCAATTATATTTTAAATCTAGATTTGCCTCTAGTTTATGCACCCCTAGAGGTAAGACATACTCAAAATAAGGTGGATATTAGATTTGATTAGACAAACTTTATTTGTCCACACAAATTGTTCCACACAGTAGCTCAGTTACAAAGGATGGGAAGTGTAAGGATGGAAAGGATAATGCAGGTATGAAGTAGACTAAAAATGTACCGAAGTAGCAATATAAAATATAACATAGGTAATATTCACATATAATATATACTGTGACAAACCGTACCTGTGGATTTGTCCTAACCAAGTATGACATCACTAAGTTAGAGGTAATATCACAATCATAAATAAGTAGTTAATCTTATGTCCTGATTTCCATTCATCAGTATGTGCAGGAGTGTGGTGATCACGTTGTATTTTGCTAGTAAACATAAATCCCCCAAATAGTGGCAGTTAAGAAGTACAAATTGTAGCTCCAGAGGGTCTGCTGCCGAGAAGTCCAGTGTCTTTAGTGATGGTGGTGGGCGGGGTCTTCTGCATCTCTGATATCGCTGCGGTCAAGTGTATCACTAATTTGGCTATATTGTTTTATCTGTTATCTCTGATGATATGATTAGGGTTTAAAATGTCTGGACATACAGATGGTGTAGAACTCAAATAAAGAAGAGCAGCTGGGTGTCTACCTCCTCCAGGCCCACCTGAGTGGGCGAGTCGCCTCTAACGCGGAGAACCCCAGTGCAATTTCATATCAATGAAGAAATTGGATATCGCTTTGGCCCTACGGTCATCTCTGGCAGGCTGTTTGCTCTTATTGGAGGCTGCAGCAATGAAAACGACCAACAGCTTTTCTTTGTGGCAGACTTCGGGTAGCTTCTTTGCCGTTGGAAGCGTTTCGTGGGATTTCATAGTATGAATGCAGGCAGCATTTTGGGATACAAGGCTGTACAGTGCAAGCATTTCACTCACATATGCGCCTAAAAATAAATTGTGCGACCAGAAAGAATAAAAAGGGAGCACGCGTGCAAGTACAGATTTCAACCCTAAATTATAATTTAGCTCCTAAAAGAAATCCATACCAAGTGGATCAAATTATAATAAGAGTTTGGGAAAATAAACATTGTCAGCAGATCATACAAGCGCTATATCAACCCACTGCGCATTTGCTCAGCGCATACAAGAACACATGTGCACAGTATTGCTGCTGTTTAGCTGCTAGTCAAACAACTAACCAGTCACTGCAGATGTAATTTCAGCAACTAAAGATACAAACTTGATTGTAAATAAACCCACATTTTCAATACTCGATGTTGTGCTCGTTCATGTCGACGGTATTTTAACGTTTAAGGGATGGTCTGTAATGAAATAAGTAAACGTACTCCGTTGGCAGTGATTAAAAATACTTAAATTTTTGGTCGCAATTTTGTTATGCTCAGCCTTTGCACATACATGCTGGCCCTTACTAAATAGTAAGCAGGGAAAGGAGAGCGTAAAAATGACAGTGAAGAAAGAAAAAAAAACTATTGGTGGTCAGCAGACTATATTGCAGCTTCCACTATTGATGATCAGAGGAGCGATAGTATCTTAACATCCTATTTATGCACTTCTTTCACTTCTACTGTGCCTGATGCAAAATAAGTTCCCCTACATCAGTGGTCACCAGCCTTTTCGAGCCCAAGATCCCCAGTGTCAGCAAAAAAACAAAGCATCACCTCTCTTCATAAATAGTTATGATTCACTTAATGAAATGAATGATATATCCTTTTCAATAAGTTCAAGACATTTATCATAATTCTTCTTCTTTGTACTTTGTAAACACTTGTAGTTTGAACAGTTTCTTGAACTGGTTCACATTGTTTGAGTTCTTCGCTTAATCCATTCCATAATTTAATTCGACATACTGAATGCTAAACATTTTAATTTTGTACATGTTTTAAATTAAATTTTTCTCTCAGGTTATATTTGTCCTCTTTTGTTGAGAAGGATTGTTGTACATTCTTGGGTAGCAGGTTATAGTTGTTTTGTACACAATTTTAGCTGTTTGCAAATTTACCAAATCATTGAATTTTAATAGTTTGGATTTAATAAATAAAGGGTATGTATGTTGTATATATCCCACATTATGTATTACTCTAACTGAACTTTTTTGTAACACCGTTAGGGAATGAAGTGTATTTCTGTAGTTATTTCCCCATAATTCTGCACAATTACTCAGCTATGGTAACACTAGTGAGCAGTAGAGAATATTAAGTGATTTTTAGTTAAGTACATATTTTGCTTTATTCACTATATAAATATTTCTTGCCACTATTTTTTTATACAAGATTTCATCTATTATTACTCCCCATAATGTGATGTATTTTACTCTTTCAATGTCTACTGTCTATTTGTATTTGTTTGACTTTCTCTGCTACTGTTAACAAATATCATTATTTTAGTTTTACTGAGATTCAAAGATATTCTGTTTTTGTCAAACCATCTTTTTAATTTGTTCATTTCTTCTCTTAATATTTGTATTAGCTTTTGTGTGTTCCCTCCTGAAAAAAACGCAGTTGTATCGTCTGCAAATACTAACTTTTAAGTCTTTTGTAACTTTACAAATGTTGTTTATATAAAGATTGAACAATTTAGGTCCAAATATTGATACCTGAGGTACACCGTAAGATATATTTAGCGCTGTTGACATATGTTCACCCATTTTCACGTAATGCTTTCTATTGGTTAAGCATCTTCATACCCAGTTTAAGACAAGCCCTCTGATGCCATATTGCTCCAATTTATTGATCAAAATATCATGATGAATGGTGTCAAGTAGGGCTGCGAATCTTTGGGTGTCCCACGATTCGATTATACATCGATTTTTTCGATTCAACGCGATTCTCGATTCAAAAACGATATTTTTCCTATTCAAAACAATTCTCTATTCAGTCAATACATAGGATTTCAGCAGGATCTACCCCAGTCTGCTGACATGCAAGCAGAGTAGTAGATTTTTGTAAAAAGCTTTTATAATTGTAAAGGACAATGTTTTATCATCTGATTGCAATAATGTAAATTTGTTTTAACTATTAAATTACTTATTTTATTTTTGGGCAAATATTGGACACAGTGCGTTGTCAAGCTTATGAGATGCGATGCAAGTGTAAGCCACTGTGACACTAATGTTGTTTTTTTTATAAATGTCTCATGATAATGTCAATGAGGGATTTTTAATCACTGCTATGTTGAAATTGTTACTGATATTGATACTGTTGTTGATAATCTTGTTTTGTTGGATTGATTAATTTAAAAAAATAATAGATTTTTGAAAAATTAGAATCGATACTGAATCGTTCAACGTGAGAATGGCGATTTGAATTTGAATCGATTTTTTCTCACACCCCTAGTGTCAAGTGCTTTAGTCTCTTCCCTGATTTCAATTAATTCCATTGATGTAGAAATGTTATCTCTGTATCCGTATTGGTTCTCTACGAGTGTTCCACTTTTGTTAATGAATTTGTCCAATCTGTTGTTGAATAATTTTTCAATCATTTTCTAGAATTGTGAAAGTAAAGAAACAGGTCTGTAATTTGTAAATAGGTGTTTGTCTCCAGTTTTTTCTATTTTCATTTAATCTGAGAATGTGCCAGTTTGAAATGATAGGTTGCTTATATACGTCAATGGTTCTGAGATTTCTTCAATAACAATTTTTTATCACTTTCATAGCAATTCCGTGAATGTCAGTTAAGGTCTTGGATTTACATTTCTTTACAATTTTGATTATTTCCTCTTCTGTCACATTATTAATATGTATATGTGTGTGTGTGTGCGTGTGAATATATATACAGTTCTTTACACTTGTAAAGAACATAATGTCATGGCTGTCTTGAGTTTACAATCATTTCTACAACTCTTATTTATTTGTGATAGAGTGATTGGAGCACATACTTGTTTGTCACAAAAAACATTCATGAAGTTTGGTTCTTTAATTAATTTATTATGGGTCTACTGAAAATTTGAACAAATCTGCTGGGTCAAAAGTATATTTGGAATATTTAGGAGCGAGGACATTTCACAACTGGATTTGTTGCACAGGTGGCATCCTATGACATCACTGAGCTCCTGATAGCGGCCCGTTCTTTTACATGTTTGTAGAAACAGTCTCTGTGTGCGTGTGTGTGTGTGCGTGTGTGTGTGAATGAATTACTCATCTGTGTTGTTCGTAAGCACATGCCTAAAAAAAACTTAAATTGCATTCAAAAGTCAATGGAAAAATTGTGGCCAATAAATGTGTGGAAGCTTTATAATCCTACTGGTCGACTAATCGTTGGGATAGTCGTTGACTAGTCGTTAGTTTCAGCCCTAGGGTCAAACATTAGCCATGGCGTCATATGTACTGAAGAGTGTTTGTGTTTGTGTGGGAGTTGGAGTAAGGGCGAGGCACGCACACACACACACACACACACACACACGGGCTGCACAGTGAAACAGCTGCTCCTTACGGAAATGTTTTAGTCCTCAAAGACAGTTTGATACTGTGTCCTTTCTTCCCTGTGCTCTCGTAAAAAAAAAGAGAAACAGGAAGTTATCTGCTCGTGCGTCCAGGTGAAGCCATTCACTATGCTTGCATGTGAGCTGCTGATATGTCACCTTGTGTTTTGCCTCGCAACAAAGTCCACTGAGATTTCTCTCAATGTGCAACGTGACTCATGTTAGGATGGTATCATAACAAAGCCATCGGGATGTGGAGAGATAATGCTTTATACCATCCCTCTATTAACTTGGGCATCAGCTTCGTGCAGACGTTATCACGTGCACACAGCATCGCATCTCTGGCGACATGCTAGCTTAATTGCGAGCAAAACAAATAGCCAGTCACCGCAGCTTTCATTTTAACAACTATAGATACAAACTTGATAGAAAATAAACCCATGTTTCCACTGCTCGATGATGTGCTCATTCATGTCGATAGTGTTTTAATGTTATGAGGACGTGCTTTATTGAAATAAGTAAACATACTTTGTTGGCTTTGTAGCGGTTGGCTACGGAGCTACAATGGCTTTTAACTTGGTGGTGGGACTTCAAAGACATTAATGAGAAGTGAGGTGTAATGTGAGGGTTAAAGGTTGTTTGCGACTTGCCCAGATAATAAAACAAAGTTTGAACTTGTTGTAATGGAGCGCTGCATTTTTTTTTTTAATAAAGAAAAACATACTGAGAATCTGTCCGTGCCTTCCTTGGAATGTTACAATACTTTTAAATGGCGGTCACTGTTTTGTTACACTAAGACGGCGTTTGTGCATACATGCTGGTTCTGATGAGATATTAAGTAAGCAAAGGAGAATGCAAAATTGCCCCTGAAGAATAAGAAACAAGCTATTATTGCTGGTCACCAGACTAGGATTGCAGCTGTATTTTCTGCTTCCATTACTAATCATCAGACTAGCAATAGCAGGCACATCGATTACAGTCAGAAATGTTTTGTTTGTGTTAAAATCAGCACTTCTATTGGTATTTTGGTACTAGTTTTCAATTGCATTCTACTAATTTATTTTGGTGTTATTTATGTTGTTACAAAAATGCTATTTTATTAGAACTGTATGTCATGCCCTTGTAACAGTTTTATTTAAGTTCAGATGCATTTTTAACATAAATAAATATATCCGTTGTTATAATCATATCATACCATACCACCAGCAAATTAATTCAATTCAACATTTACAAAAAATATATATATATATAAGAACGAAAGGGCACAGCTGTTTGCAACTTGCTCTGTTACATTTTTCAAACAAAAATTATAACAAGAACACCACCAGCTCGCTTATGTTACCTAAGTAGTCATTACGTGCTAAAAGCCATGCATGGTTTATTGTAAATGGGTTATACTTGTATGGCGCTTTTCTACCTTGTAGGTACTCAAAGCGCTTTGACACTATTTCCACATTCACTCATTCACACACACAATCACACACTGATGGCAGGAGCTGCCATGCAGGGACCTAACCACGACCCATCAGGAGCAAGGGTGAAGTGTCTTGCTCAAGGACACAACAGACGTGACTAGGAACTAGGAACCCTCAGGTTGCTGGCACGGTGGGTCTACCAACCATAAGTGGTCAGGATATACAGTTGTGGTCAAAAGTTGACATACACTTGTGAAGAACATAATGTCATGGCTGTCTTGAGTTTCCAATAATTTCCCACATTCTTATTTTTTTGTGATAGTGATTAAAGCACATACTTGTTGGTCACAAAAATGTTTCGTGAAGTTTGGTTCTTTTATGAATTTATTATGGGTCTACTGAAAATGTGACCAAATCTGCTGGGTCAAAAGTATACATACAGCAATGTTAATATTTGGTTACATGTCCCTTGGCAAGTTTCACTGCAATAAGGTGCTTTTGGTAGCCATCCACAAGCTCCTGGCAAGCTTCTGGTTGAATTTTTGACCACTCTTGACAAAATTGGTGCAGTTCAGCTACATTTGTTGGTTTTCTGACATGGACTTGTTTCTTCAGCATTGTCCACACGTTTAAGTCAGAACTTTGGGACGGCCATTCTAAAACCTTCATTCTATCCTGATTTAGCCATCCCTTTACCACTTTTGACGTGTGTTTGGGGTCATTGTCCTGTTGGAACACCCAACTGCGCCCAAGACCCAACCTCCGGGCTGATGATTTTAGGTTGTCCTGAAGAATTTGGAGGTAATCCTCCTTTTTCATTGTCCCATTTACTCTCTGTAAAGCACCAGTCCCATTGGCAGCAAAACAGGCCCAGAGCATAATACTACCACCACCATGCTTGACGGTAACCCCGGTGCTCCTGGGATTAAAGCAGGGGTCTCAAACACGCGGCCCGCGGGCCAATTGTGGCCCGGGAGACGTTATTTTGCGGCCCCCACCTTAATATGAAAGTTTAATGTTAGTGCGGCCCGCGAGTTTTAAATGAATGGCGCTTGACAGCGTTGTGTGCGGAGCTGAAGAAATCTACCAATCACGTTGTGGTATGAGGCTCTCGACAATATCGAGGGCGTGCCGTGATGGCACTGTCATCAGTGTCCTCTAGAATCTGTCACCGCATCATCTTTTTCTCCATACTAACAGCGTGCCAGCCCAGACACATGTTGTATGAGGCTTCTAGAGACACACGCAGGTTATTGCAAGACATACTTGAGGAACAGCCATACATTTCACACTGAGGGTGGTCATATTTTATTTTATTTATATTTTAACACTGTTACAAATATGCGCCACACTGTGAACCCACACCAAACAAGAATGACAAACACATTTCGGGAGAACATCCGCACCTAAACACAACATAAACACAACAGAACAAATACCCAGAATCCTTTGCAGCCCTAACTCTTCCGGGCTACAAAAACACCCCCGCTACCCCTAACCCCGCCCAACTCAACCCCCCCCATCTCCCGAATTCGGAGGTCTCAAGGTTGGCAAGTATGCATTGATGTCACTTGCGTAATGCAAGCAGAGAAACATTTTGCCGCTTTTCTATGACACACGCTCTTCCTTCCTCCCTCCCTGCCTCCCTCCCTCGCCCGCCTGCTCGCTCCCGCCCCCGTTGTAAACAGTCCGGGCGGGGAAGACGAGCACTCCGCCGAAGGAGCGAGCGACAATACAAAAGTGTGGTGCACTGGACCCCAGCGCTGATACAGACGTGGTGATGTTAACCCGTTCGGGGCTAATTGTGCTACCGTAACTGTAAACTCCACCCCCCACCCTCCTCCCGTTGGCTCCAGACAGAGACGATTTTTGATGCAATATTTCTTTCACAGGGGCACCCCGACGTGTCTTATTTCATTTCATTTCATTTTTATTTATCTCCTTCATTGATGTGCATCTTTGATCGATAGACAATTATACCTCAATTTTTAAATTATACATTTACACACCAATGCCTGAGAAGGAGCAGGATGAAGAAAAATCTTATATTTTTCTGCCCCCTTCAACATAGTACGTAGTCTTACTTAATGATATCATATAAACAAACAATTACATCCAAATATAACGAAAACAAACAAAAAAACACAAGAAGTGCAAAACTTCATGATGTACAAAAAGAACAAAAAAAACAAAATAAGTAGTATACACCTCACAGGATGATACAAAACAAATACAAAACTAGGCAAAAAATAAGTAAAATAATAAATATAAAGCAAAATGTAAACAGTTATGGCTGTCCATATGATCTCATTGTTCTGTCCTTATATATTTTTTCAATTGGAATATATTTTTACAATCTTTTATCTCTTGTAAAGAGAATTCCATAGTTTAACCCCCACCACTGATATACACATTTGTTTTAAAGTTGTCCTTGAATACTGATGTTTGAAATGACCTTTTCTTCTATGCTCTTCATTCTCAGAAGTGATGACAAACATTTTTTGTAAATTTGCTGGTAATGTTTTACTTTTAGCCTTAAACATGACACATAATGTCTGTAACTTTACTAGCTCCTGTAGTTTCAATAAACCCGAATTAATAAATAATATGTTAGTGTGTTTTAAGTAATCTACTTTATGAATAATCCTTATAGCTCTTTTCTGTAGTTGATACAGAGAAAGTTGCGTTGCACAAGGAATACAATTTGAAACGTCATTATACAACTAGACATGCTGAGGAGTATGCAAAATACTAGGGGAGTGAACCGGGTTGCAAATTTTAAAACCAGTCTACTGAGGCAACAAGATTTCGTCAAGAATTGAAATGACCTTTTCTTCTATGCTCTTCATTCTCAGAAGTGATGACAAACATTTTTTGTAAATTTGCTGGTAATGTTTTACTTTTAGCCTTAAACATGACACATAATGTCTGTAACTTTACTAGCTCCTGTAGTTTCAATAAACCAGAATTAATAAATAATATGTTAGTGTGTTTTAAGTAATCTACTTTATGAATAATCCTTATAGCTCTTTTCTGTAGTTGATACAGAGAAAGTTGCGTTGCACAAGGAATACAATTTGAAACGTCATTATACAACTAGACATGCTGAGGAGTATGCAAAATACTAGGGGAGTGAACCGGGTTGCAAATTTTAAAACCAGTCTACTGAGGCAACAAGATTTCGTCAAGAAAGCAAGCGAAAAGAGCGATGCAGCAGTCAAAGCTAGCTACATGGTGAGTGAGATGGTTGCTAGGGCGGGAAAGCCATTCAAAGGAGGTGAATTCATTAAAAAGTGCATGTTAGATTTTTTTTAAGAAATCTTTTCTTGCGGCCCAGCCTCACCCAGTTTCTGCATCCAGTGGCCCCCAGGTAAATTGAGTTTGAGACCCCTGGATTAAAGGCTTCAACTTTTCTCCTCCAAACATATTGCTGGGTATTGTGGCCAAACAGCTCAATTTTTGTTTCATCTGACCAAATAACTTTCATCCAGAAGGTCTTATCTTTGTCCATGTGATCAGCAGCAAACTTTAGAGAAGCCTTAAGGTGTCGCTTCTGGAGCAAGGGCTTCCTTCTTGCATGGTAGCCTCTCAGTCCATGGCGATGCAAAACATGCTTGACTGTGGACACTGACACCTGTGTTCCAGCAGCTTCCAATTCATTGCAGACCTGCTTTTTGGTGGTTCTCGGTTGACTCTTGATCATTCTGACCAATTTTCTCTCAGCAGCAAGTGATAGCTTGCCATGCACTTTATACTTACGAACAATTGTCTGCACAGTTGCTCTTGGGACCTTAAGCTGCTTTGAAATGGCTCCAAGTGACTTTCCTGACTTGTTCAAGTCAATGATTTGTTTTTTCAGTTCTGTGCTGAGTTCCTTTGACTTTCCCATTGTCGTGTTTGTAACCGAGTCTAATGACTGCATCACATGAGCCCTATTTAAATGGGCTCAGAGAAGTCAACGGGTGTCGTCAATCATAATCACTCACATGAAGTTAAGAGGCCATGCCATGAAGCTAATTTGATTTGCTTGTAACTTTTCTACATCACCAAAATTGAAAATGTATGTTGCTGTATGTATACTTTTGACCCAGCAGATTTGGTCACATTTTCAGTAGACCCATAATAAATTCATAAAAGAACCAAACTTCGTGAATGTTTTTTGTGACCAGCAAGTATGTGGTCCAATCACTCTATCACAAAAAAATAAGAGTTGTAGAAATTATTGGTAACTCAAGACAGCCATGACATTATGTCCTTTACAAGTGTATGTAAACTTTTGACCACTAATGTATGTGTGTATGCCCACAACTAATCGCCACCGATAGATTGCAGTCCTGTGCGGAAACACTGTCTTATATTAAGTACAAAAAAATAAAAAATTCCACATGACTTTGCAGTGGCATGGTCCAACAAAGAAACCTAGTATTTTGGTGAGAATCTGGGTAAAGGTAAACTACCAAAAATGATCTGCACCAACATTCTTGTTTTGTACATACTCAGCATTGAAAAAACATGGTATGTTTCCCAAATACTTGCATAGTCCATACATTATATTTTATTCATGTGACCAAAATTGTGCACTTATGAGTTGCATTCATGGTTAGAAGATGCTTTCTAACATGACAGATAATTTTGTCTTTTTCCCTGCCACCATCTGTTGTGTGGTCTAAACATTTTGAATGGTTTTGCGTGTCAGAGCAGGTACATGTTTGTGATAGTAATGATGAGCAATAAATACTTATATGAGCCTTGTGTGGCTGCTCTTCATGTTCCTGTCAGGTAGCACGGTGACACTGACACTATATGTCCTTGTCCGTTTGTGTCAACAAGATGAAATTAAGTCTGAAAACCTTTGACAAGTGGACTTAATGTCCGTTGTCGCCCATTAGGACCTTTTAAAGCGTAAAATACAATCCGCCTTGAAGGAGTATTTTATTTTGAAAGTAAACCGGATACTTTATTTTGTTTTTGTGCATAACTTCCTATTCAGCACTAGCAGATTTGAGATAAATTAAACAGATTTGTTTCGGCGTCCGGAAAAAGTAAAAGCTCTGTGTATATTTAGTGCTGGAATACGGAACGGCAACAACATGGTACATTCCGCGGGCGGTGGAAATTGACACATTGACTTGAATAAAAACGGAAAGAGTCCGCTGGTGCGCGTGTGCCGGTCCGCGACCGTTCCGCATTCAGTGGAAATCCGGGGTTGAGTCAAAGCTAGCTGTGCTAGCCACGCAGTAAACCCAGTGCAGCCTGTGCTAACTGGCATGTCCTCACTGTCTAAATGGATTTTATTTTTAATTTCTAACATGTGGACAAGTCCCTCAAGCAGGGACACCTCTCTAAGAGAATTGTGCAATCGTTACATAAAGCCATACTCACGTTTATGCCGGCGTCAGAGTGGCGATGTTTTGGAGATATCGAAGCTAGGCTAAGCTAGCTTGCGTGTGAAGAGATGAAAAATCAAAGTGAATGCTTTTTATGATTCATTAAAGTGTTGAGTTTGAGCCATGTGTATAGGTTAACTATTGAGGCGGTAAGGGGATGAAGGTAGTCAGTAGATGGGGGGGAAAGTATTGTTGCGATGGGAATTTTGTGTAGTGAACTGTAATTACCGAGTGTGAGCTGCAGAGGGAGGTGGCGGGCTTACCGCAGTGTTAGACTTAGTCTGGGAGTGAAGAAGAAACAAGGAAGTGTTTGAGGAGCTGTTTTTGTAAGTGTGTGCAATCCTGCCTGTTAGCTATACAGTGCTAGTTTTGTGAAAACAAATAAAAAGCTGATTCGTGCACAGTCATTCTGTTTCCTTCATATTGCCGCCGCCATTACAGTATATTCATGAATTTATAAAGAAATGTAATAAAAAGCTTCATGTTATAATTGAACAAACAAACTTGCAGAAGGTACCATGAACGCAATCTTACATCGATTACTTTACTTAGTGACTCTCTAGCTCAACAAAATGTTTTTACAGTTACAATATTTGTTATCAAATGTAGCCCTCATATCTCATGTATTCATAAAGTGCTTTATAGTGATATAGTGAAGAGATTCTCTCAAACCAGTCAAAACATTGAACTAATCAAAAACTATAGATGTTGTACATTTTGGAATGGTTTCTATTGATATGGTAAATATATTTTCCCCACAAAAACAAACAATTGATGATGTAGTACAGTCATGAAAAAGAGGTGTGGTTTTCTGTTTATAGCATCTAATAGATAGAAACCATTGGTAAGTTTTCTTGCATTTTAACATAATTTTTATGTAGGAAATGCTTTCCAAAGCATCTTAAAAATTATTCAAATTCATGGGGAAATGCCTCTGAATCCCTAGAAGCTCACCCTTGAACCTAGGCTGATATTTTTCAAGTCCTATTTTTTTTAACCTCACTGAGATCCCAGCTATCTGACCATAAAATTCCATGAAGTCATGCATCACCTTGGCATGCATCTGTTTACAGCCGTATATTTCTGGAAGACAGCAAACGTGGCTGTCTTATAGAATACCACTTCAGCAACACTCCAAAAACTCAATTTTACTTGAGAGCCTTTAAGACTTGAATATATAGCTTTCAGGAGACAAAAGTCTAAAGTCCAGCAGATGAGGGTCAGTCACCTACAATAAATGTATAGAAATATTACAGAACGAAGAAAAGCGGCGTGTGAAAGCATACAAAACGATATACCATACACACTTCATACAACAAAGTCTGCATAAAAGTCAAATTATCCTGATCCAATTATCTTGATCTTTGCCACATTTGTTTTCCCCTCAAACAATATAAGGTCTTGATTGAGTTTTCCAAAACATTTCATTTGTTGTGGTCCTCTCTCTTTCTCTTGCAGAGCAAACCGTACGCGTTTGACCGAGTCTTTCAGTCCAGCACGACACAAGAGCAAGTCTACAATGCCTGTGCCCAAAGGATTGTAAAAGGTGAACATTTTTAATAGTTATCACACTTCTGTTGAAGCCCACATTTCAATGTATTGTGTCTTGTCCTGCAGATGTTCTGGAAGGATACAATGGAACAATTTTCGCCTATGGCCAGACATCCTCTGGAAAGACACACACTATGGAGGTAAGAATGAAGACGCGCAAATATAAATGCACTTTTAGGCGATGTTATAAGTTTAAATGTTTTCTATTTTCAGGGGAATCTCCACGACACAGACGCAATGGGCATCATTCCCAGGATAGTTCAAGATATTTTCAACTACATCTATTCCATGGATGAAAACCTGGAGTTTCATATCAAAGTAGGTCCAGTTAAGCTACGGAAAATCACTACAATGTAATTGTTAAATTACAGTAAAACTTTTTCATTGTCTATTGATGCACAATGCAGTGAAATAAGATGTTTTAGTTTTTTGTGTAACATCACCATATTTGAATAATGTATAGTAATTATTGTTAGTAATAGATTAGATTATTTTAATAATCTGTTATACATATTTCCACATTTGCTGAAAATTATATTCTTTTTCTGCCCCTCTGTTGACAGGTGTCCTATTTTGAAATTTACTTAGACAAAATCCGGGACCTTTTGGATGGTAAGTGGCTGCCCGTGGAAGAGTGTTCCACGCGTTTCGGACAATTCTACTGCAGTTTTTTTTTTAAATCATGCACTTGCAAAACGTAGCGTTTTTTTCTGTTTTCTTAATTTAAGCAAACACAAAGTAAGTGCACAGTAGGGATGATGTTTGTTAAGAAATTATCGAGTTCGAGCATATTATCGAATCCCCTTATCGAACCGATTCCTTATCGAATCTCTTATCGAATCCAGAGACATACCAAAGACTATAAAAATGGGACCCATTACCTCCCGGCTTGGCACTCAGCATCAAGGGTTGGAATTGGGGGTTAAATCACCAAAAATGATTCCCGGGCGCGGCTGCTGCTCACTGCTCCCCTCACCTCCCATGGGGTGAACCAGGGGATGGGTCAAATGCAGAGGACAAATTTCACCACACCTAGTGTGTGTGTGTGACAATCATTGGTACTTTAACTTTAACTTAAAGGCCTACTGAAAGCCACTACTACCGACCACGTAGTCTGATAGTTTATATATCAATGATGAAATCTTAACATTGCAACACATGCCAATACGGCCGGGTTAACTTATAAAGCGCAATTTTAAGTTTCCCGGCAAACTTCCGGCTGAAAACGTTTCAATATGATGACGTTTGCGCGTGACGTCAATCGTTGAAACGGAAGTATTCGGAGCCCATTGAATCCAATACAAAAAGCTCTGTTTTCATCTCAAAATTCCACAGTATTCTGGATATCTGTGTTGGTGAATCTTTTGCAATTTGTTTAATGAACAATGGAGACTACAAAGAAGAAAGTTGTAGGTGGGATTGGTGTTTTAGCGGCGGACTACAGCAACACAACCAAGAGGACTTTGAGATGGATAGCAGACGCGCTAGCCGCCGACCTCACCTTGACTTCCTCCGTCTCCGGGCCGCCGACCGCATCGGTGATCGGGTGAAGTCCTTCGTCGTACTGTTGATCGCTAGAACGTAGGTGAGCACGGGTCGTGATGAGCAGATGAGAGCTGGCGTAGGTGCAGAGCTAATGTTTTTAGCATAGCTCTGTCGAGGTTCCGTAGCTAAGTTAGCTTCAATGGCATTGTTAGCAACAGCATTGCTAGGCTTCGCCAAGCTGGGAAGCATTAACCGTGTAGTTACATGTCCATGGTTTAATAGTATTGTTGATCTTCTGTCTATCCTTCCAGTCAGGGGCTTATTTGTTTTGTTTCTATCTGCATTTAAGCACGATGCTATCACGTTAGCTCATTAGCTGAAGTGCTTCACCGATGTATTGTCGTGGAGATAAAAGTCACTGTGAATGTCCATTTCGCGTTCTCGACTCTCATTTTCAAGAGGATATAGTATCCAAGGTGGTTTAAAATACAAATCCGTGATCCACAATAGAAAAAGGAGAAAGTGTGGACTCCAATGAACCCTTGTACCTAAGTTACGGTCAGAGCGAAAAAAGATACGTCCTGCACTGCACGCTAGTCCTTCACTTTCACGTTCCTCATCCACGAATCTTTCATCCTCGCTCAAATTAATGGGGTAATCGTCGCTTTCTCGGTCCGAATCTCTCTCGCTGCATTGAAAACAATAGGAAAATGTGAGCAGCCCTTCCTACGGTGACGTCACGCTACTTCCGGTAGGGGCAAGGCTTTTTTTTATCAGAGACCAAAAGTTGCGAACTTTATCGTCGTTGTTCTCTACTAAATCCTTTCAGCAAAAATATGGCAATATCGCGAAATGATCAAGTATGACACATAGAATGGATCTGCTATCCCTGTTTAAATAAAAAAAAATTCATTTCAGTAAGCCTTTGATAGGTTGTTGTGTGTGCACTGAGTTCCAAAAGCCATAGATGTTATATGACTGGGCCGGCAAGCTGTTTATATGGAGGAAAAGCGGACGTGACTGAGGACAGCATGCGGCCGTTATAGGGTGAAGGTTTCAGGTGAGAGAGGACGCTAAAGGCACGCCCCCAGTGAGCATAAAGGGCTGCTATGTGCGTTGTAAATAAAAAAATTGCCGACAAACACATCACCAACATGGACGAGGTGCCGCTCACTTTCGACATCCCGGTGAAGCACACTGTGGAGAAGAAGGGGACCAGCACGGTAGCGAATCGATACGCACAACGGGGCAAGAGAATTCAGCTTTTACTGTTGTGCGAGCTTGCTATGCTAATGGACAACGAGACTGACTTTGAAAATGAAGAGAGGGAATCTGGCGTGTTTGATGGAGAACTTGCCCAGCTGTTCATTTCGGACACAGAAAATGAGGACTTTGATGGTTTTGTGGATGAGGATTGATCAAAAAATAATGTGAGTACATTGATAAATACTTCAATAAAGTACAACCCAACTCAGCTTTGCTCCTGCTGCCTTTTTAAAACAGCATCCACGCATGCTAGCGTA
This sequence comes from Entelurus aequoreus, assembly GCF_033978785.1. Lineage (NCBI taxonomy): Eukaryota > Metazoa > Chordata > Actinopteri > Syngnathiformes > Syngnathidae > Entelurus > Entelurus aequoreus. The sequence continues at coordinate 46,182,902 of NC_084746.1, read as the reverse complement.
TGTTTTAAGATTGCGTATGTTTTAAGATAGCGTATGTTTAACCATGCCTGCGCCCAAAAATACGCTGCGCCTTATTTATGCGTTAAATACTGAAATAGCACCCGTAACTGACACGCCGCCTTTTAATATGGTGCGCCCTATGGTCGCGAAAATACGGTATAGTGGCTTCGATAACGGGAACCTGTTCTCAAAAAGGGATTTGAATCCATGGAATCGGTTCTTTTCTTATCGAACAATCGGGAGAACCGGTTTCGAACATCATCCCTTGTGCACAGTACACTTAAGATAAGAAATGTAATGATTCAAGAAAAGCCAAGTGATGATGTGGAAGTTATTGATACGCGTTTGTGTTTTGTTTTTTTCCAGTGTCAAAGACCAATCTGTCAGTGCATGAAGACAAAAACAGAGTACCTTATGTCAAGGTGAGACTTAACATTGAGGCATGTGTCACACCTGCTGAATCCATTAAGAATATGCCACTAATGGCCTCTGATGCTTCCTTGTGAGCACAGGGCTGCACTGAGCGCTTTGTCTGCAGTCCAGATGAGGTCATGGACACCATTGATGAAGGCAAATCCAACAGACATGTAGCAGTCACAAGTAAGACATCAGTCTACCAGTCTCTGTGTAACACTAGATGCTGCATGAAGGTGCTGAGATGAATGCCTCCTGTCCTCAGACATGAATGAGCACAGTTCCAGGAGTCACAGTATCTTCCTGATCAACGTCAAGCAAGAGAACACTCAAACAGAGCATAAGCTCAGCGGCAAGCTCTACCTGGTGGATCTGGCTGGAAGTGAAAAGGTACGTAGGAGAAGAAGACCTTCAATGACCTCTTTGCCGTGTTGCCCTAACATGAGTTTGTGATGGTCAGGTCAGTAAAACAGGAGCAGAGGGAGCCCTGCTGGACGAAGCAAAGAACATCAATAAGTCACTGTCGTCCCTCGGTAATGTCATATCGGCCCTGGCTGAAGGAACGGTCAGTACCTCACTTCATCCCCTCACAGGAAGTGTTTGTGATAAACTCGCAAAGATTGATAGTCATGTCCCTCCAGGTGTTTGTCTGGTGAAGCAGCACCATTCATTCATCCACTGGTCCATCAGACTATAAAGATAACTGATCCTACAGCAATGTTTCTTTGGGGCTGTGGCTGCAATTTCACACTTTTCACGTTGATCAATGTTTGGTGTGTTTCGTATACACCCAGTGGCAACCAGCCTCTGGTGTGGTCCTCTAAAACAAACAAGCATGTGTACGCTTATCAAACGTAGCAGTGTTGGTGTATGGACATCAATTGTGCTTTGCAGCTAGACCATTTAACATGTGCACTCTTTGGTATGGACTGAAGAAAAGCTCATTTAAATCCGGTGCTTGGGTCTACTTTTGTCTACCTCAGCATGGTTGTGTTGTTTTCTTGCAGTCCTTCACCTCGTCCTGGCCCCGCAGCTGTTCTGCTGCCTCAGCAAATATGAGCCAATTATTTGGGCGGGTGCATTAGTGAGGTCGGCGGAATACCGCTCAACTCTTGACACTAATTATCATGAACGTGAAAAACATTTAGCTAGCAGGGGCCTCACTTCTGTGGTTGAACATGTGATTTATTGGCACACAATTTAAGTGTCGATGTCACAGGTGTCAAACTCAAGGCCCAGGTGGCCAGACCACATCATTTTATATGGCCTGCGAAAGCCTCGAAGTAATATGCATCAATAAAGTACTTTTATCCTTTCTAACAATTTGTTCCCCCCATTTTAACAGTAAAAAAACGCATGTACTACATGCAATCACATATCTACTAAATCTTAATATTATCAACATCATCAACAAACATATCAGACATTCCAAAAATGTTTAAAAAACACTTAAATATCTGCTTGACTTATGATTTCAAAGCAAGTTAACCAACAAATTGTACACTGTAAAAATAACAGTAGATTTTACGGTAAAATTCTGGCGACTAAACTGACAGGTTTTTTTTTAATCATAAAATCGATGGTGTTTATAGCATATTACTGTTAATGGGAAAGTAGTGCCACTGTTTTTTATTGTAAAATTCTGCCAATATTTCACCGTAAAAAAACCTGTAGTACCGTTTTTCCATTTCCAATAATACATTTTAAAAACAACCATAGATTTTATGATAAAGAAAAACTGGCACCTCAGTTGACACAGTAAAAATAAAAAACAGTGGTACTCTTTCTCCATTTACACTAATATACTGTTAAAAAAAAAAAAAAAACGCTCAATTTTAGTCAGTTTTTACACACAGTACCGGTAATATGATGTAAAAAAACACTATAAATTTAATCTATCTACACATTTTTTTGAGTGTTCGTAAAAACAAAAATCAAACGCATTAGCAATTATGTAATAATATGAGGGGAAACCTTATACATTTATATTCATATTAGTCACTGTTTAAAGCGACTTCAGAGGGCAGCCATAACTGTGATGTAGCCCTCAATGAAAACTAGTTTGACACCCCTGTTCCATGTTGAGACGAGTGCAAGATCAGCCTGTCATTGACACGTGGCTTTGTGCTTTGGCCAGGCCTACATCCCGTACCGAGACAGCAAGATGACACGTATCCTTCAGGACTCACTGGGTGGTAACTGTCGAACCACTATCGTCATCTGCTGCTCGCCTTCCTCATACAATGAGTCTGAGACCAAATCTACCCTAATGTTTGGACAAAGGTTGGCAAGAAAAACACTCCCTAAAATAAGTTTTATCTGATCACAGTGGAGACGTATTTAGTCAAATATTGTGTGATTATCTGTGCAGAGCAAAGACCATCAAGAACACTGTCACTGTGAACGTAGAGTTGACAGCAGAACAGTGGAAGCAGAAGTATGAGCGGGAGAAAGAGAAGAACAAGACCCTTAGGAACACAGTCACCTGGCTGGAAAATGAGCTCAACCGCTGGAGGAATGGTGAGCTTCTTCCGGACTTATCGTTGGTTATAATGTAATTTCTTCTGACCGTACTTATATGAGTGTTCACATCCTCCCAGGGGAGAGTGTGCCGGTGGAAGAGCAGTTTGACAAGGAAAAGGCCAAGGAGGAGGTGCTGGCGTTGGACAACATCATCAATGACAAGCCGGCGTCCACACCCAACGTGCCCGGCATCCGTCTCACCGACGTGGAGAAAGACAAATGTGAGGCCGAGTTGTCCAAACTCTACAAGCAGCTAGACGATAAGGTGAGGAAGAATAAGAAGGGCAGTCAGAGGTTACTGTTTTTTTTTTTGTGAATACCCTCTGTGTGGTGCGGCGTTACCGGCTGGCTCTGTGTCGCCTTGGAAACGCTTAAGATTAAAGTGGCGCGCTTTGCAGAACGAGGACTTTCTTATCTCAACCGAAGAGGTTATGTTTTTGCCAAGCTTGTTTGCAACATAACTCGAATAGTTATAGACAAATTTTGATGACATATTAAGGAAATGTCAAAAAAAATCCTCTTATCTACTATCAGTACAAACACACTTCACTTCCTGCTTGCAGCATTCCACGCCCCCATCTTGGCGGTCCTGCGCTGCACGGAGGATTCTGGGAGATTTATTTTATTTTTGGATCCGAACAACTCTAAAGCGCCAGAATAAAACTACACTCACCAAGTTTTCATTTAATACGGTCACACATTACGGCAATATTGTGAAGACTTCGAAACCGAAATACCGCAGTGTCTATAATACCTTTACATCCCTATTCATTGATTTTACACTTAGCCCCTTTGCCCATTTTGGCCGCCCATTGACTTCCATTGTAACACATATTTTTCTATATAATGAAAGCCTCCATCCATCCATCTTCGCTTATCCGAGGTTGTGTCGTGGGAGCAGCAGCCTAAGCAGAGAAGCCCAGACTTCCCTCTCCCCAGCCACTTCGTCCAGCTCCTCCCGGAGGATATTGAGGCATTCCCAGGCCAGCCGGGAGAGATAGTCTCCCCAATGTGTGCTGGGTCTTCCCTGTGGCCTCCTACCGGTCGGATGTGCCTTAAACACCTCCCGAGGGAGGCGCCTGGGGGGCAACCTAACCAGATGCCAGAACCACCTCATCTGGCTCCTCTCAATGTAGAGGGTAAACGGCTTTACTTTGAGCTCCTCCCTAATGATAGAGCTTCTCACCTTATCTCAAAGAAAGAGCCCCGCCAACAGACAGAGGAAACTAATTTTGGCCGCTTTTACTCATGAACTTGTCGTTTCGGTCAAAACTTAAGGCTCATAACCATAGGTGAGGATGGAAATGTAGATTGACCGGTAAATTGAGCACTTTGCCTTCTGGCTCAGCTCCTTTTTCACCACAATGGAATCGGAAAACCTAACATGTTATAATGCTTTCACCACAAATACTGAATAGATCTAAGCATCTCCCTTCGAAATACTAGGAAAAATTGTTTTGTATGAAATTACACTTATCAACCACTAGCTAATGCGAGAGGCATATTATTCATTCACATAGGGTTTTTGCATGGTATACCGTATTTTTCGGACTATACACTACCGTTCAAAAGTTTGGGGTCACATTAAAATGTCCTTATTTTTCAATGAAGATAACTTTAAACTAGTCTTAACTTTAAAGAAGTAAACTCTATACATTGCTAATGTGGTAAATGACTATTCTAGCTGCAAATGTCTGGTTTTTGGTGCAATATCTACATAGGTGTATAGAGGCCCATTTCCAGCAACTATCACTCCACTGTTCTAATGGTACAATGTGTTTGCTCATTGGCTCAGAAGCCTAATTGATGATTAGAAAACCCTTGTGCAATCATGTTCACACATCTGAAAACAGTTTAGCTCGTTACAGAAGCTACAAAACTGACCTTCCTTTGAGCAGATTGAGTTTCTGGAGCATCACATTTGTGGGGTCAATTAAACGCTCAAAATGGCCAGAAAAAGAGTACTTTCATCTGAAACGCGACAGTCTATTCTTGTTCTTAGAAATGAAGGCTATTCCACAAAATTGTTTGGGTGACCCCAAACTTTTGAACGGTAGTGTAAGTCGCTCCGGAGTATAAGTGGCACCGGCAGAAAATGCATAATAAAGAAGTAAAAAAACATATATAAGTCGCACTGGAGTATAAGTCGCATTTTTTGGGGATTTTTTTTTTATAAAACCCAACCAAGAATAGACATTTGAAAGGCAATTTAAAATAAATAAAGAATAGTGAACAACAGGCTGAATAAGTGTACGTTATATGACGCATAAATAACCAAATGAGAACCTGCCTGGTATGTTAACGTAACATATTATGGTAAGAGTCATTCAAATAACTATAACATATAGAACATGCTATACGTTTACCAAACAATCTGTCACTCCTAATCGCTAAATCCCATGAAATCTTATACGTCTAGTCTCTTACGTGAATGAGCTAAATAATATTATTTGATATTTTACCGTAATGTGTTAATAATTTCACACATAAGTCGCTCCTGAGTATAAGTTGCACCCCCGGCCAAACTATGAAAAAAAACGCGACTTATAGTCCGAAAAATACGGTAATTTAATTTGAAAAATCTGCCAACAGACGACTTAAATGCAGAAAACAATGATCGTGGTGGGTTGTTAGTGCTACAAAGAGGTGTGTAAATGTGGTTTTGAAGACATTTTGTGTCCAATGTCAGTGTGTATATGTGCAATGGCACCACTAAACCCCTACATGACGACAGATTATGTGGTTAAACGATACGATAGACTTGAATCATCCCACAACAGGGAAATTATGTGCTTGCAGCGCTGCAAAAAGTCCACAAAAAAGATAAAACTAGGGCTGTCAAAGTTAACGCGATAACGCATTAATTGTAAGTTCCTTTAACGGCACACATTTTATTAACACGCATGCATCCGGGCTCATTTTTGAGGAGTGGGAAAATGTGGCTGCTCTCTTATTTACTGATGAGCCACAACTGGGAAAATAGCGATCAGGAAAAGGGTACATAATAGAAATACCAGGTACAACTCCATGAAAAGTTGTCCTCCCGACAAAAAAAACATTTTTTTAGTCCACGATCGCTGTGAGACGTCACATTGAAACAACAGCCAGCTCTTGAGCTTTACTTCCAGTGTTTAGATTAATTTAACACATTAATAACATACAATGTATATTGTTACTGTTGGCAGAAAGTAAAGACAGTGGGCAGGAAGTCCAGAGTTACTTTTTTATTGGCGATTTTGACTAGAGGTGGGAAGCTTTGGCCACCTCACGATTTGATTGCGATTCAGGAGTTATGATTCGATTAAAATCGATTGTTGATGCATCCTTAATTTTATGTATATTGATGCAGTTTTACATGTCTATTTGTTTCACTAAATAAGCGTTTATCATATGCAACTTTAAAAAACCCCAATTCATTTGGAATTAGAAACTGTTCAATTAATTCTCCCATTTATTAAGTTATTGGAAATGTGTGCAAAACTGGGCCATGAGTGCCTTTTAAAATAAGGAGCTGGTCAGATCTTGGCGCGCTGCAGTGAGCCAAATTTTAGAAATGTCTGCATTACTTTATTTACAATAAATAAATCGATTATCGACCCCAAAAGGGACACGCGGTAGAAAATGGATGGATGGAAATTGATTATCGATTATTGACGTTTACTAATCGATTCTATAATAGTCCATGTCCGAATTGCGTTGCATCTAAAAATCGATTATTTTGACCTCTAGTCAAGATACTTTCTAAAACCAATCACATAGGTGTTGGACATTTTCTGGCAGATTTAAATAAAGTGTGCATTATTTTATAAAATGTTCTAGTAGATAGTCCTCAATTAAGAAATGTTCAAGCACCGCAGCCCTGTCTCTGTCCGCAACTCCTCCGGTCTCCACATAAACGTGTGGCAGAGAGTCAGCAGTTGGTCTCCGGTGCAAACATGGACATGGCCAAAAGGCTCCTCTAGGCAGATCCAAAAGTTCACGAAAAGGCACCAAAAAGCACTGCAGAAGTCACGAAAGTGCCACCACTTGTTGCGCATTTCCGAAGATGCCAGGACCTAAAGGCAAAAAACACAGGAAAACTAAAGGGAAAACACCAAGAACACAAAAGGAGGATAAACAAGAGCGCAGAGCTCCTGCAACCAGCAGCCACTACTGCGACGCCACTGTGGAAAAAAATGCAGTTTAAATGCACATAGTCTTCAATGTTATTAACGTTCAAACAAACATTTAGTTTCAGCAAAAATAGGTGATGATATTTTCCATCCATTTTCTACCGCTTGTCCCTCTCAGGATTGAAGGGGGAGCTGGAGCCTATCCCAGCTGCACTCTGGCGAAAGGCAGGGTACATGTCGCCACTTCATTGCAGGGCCAACACAGAAAGACAGACAAGCATTCACACACTAGGGCCACAGAAAGAACCCGGGACCTTCTCGCAGTGAGGCACGAGCGCTAACCACTGCCCCCGGTCGAAATCGAATTTCAAATTATCCACTTTGAAACAATTTTTTTGAAAATGTTGCATGTTTTGTTTTTCCCATAATAAGGAGTTTGTTTTGTGTGTTTTTTTTTACAAAAAAAGAAGAAAAACAAGTCATACAAAAAATGTGGATAGGTGTGAAGCTGCTGAAAGATTTAAAGCATTTAAAGTTGTTTTTTTAAATCATATATGACATATGACACTTTTATGAGTTTGTCCATTTTTTTTTAAATGCTGTCAATGTTCCAAAAATAATAATGCACAAAAATAAGCGTTACGAATTATACTTTTTTTTGTTACAAAAAGAACGTAAAATATATTAAAAAAACATTACAGATATATAAAAATGTTATCTATAAATAGGTCTAAAGTGTTAAGTTTTTTTTTTTTTTTATATATATTTTATATGACTTAACAAGAATTTTTGGAATGCGTCCGTTTTTTGGCTGAAAGGGATAGTGTGAGTTTTTGGAAGAACATCTGCGGTCCCTTCCAAGATTTCATGTTTCCAATGGGTTAAGTTTTTTCTTGCCCTGATGTGGATGAGGATGTCGTCGTGGCTTGTGCAGTTGTTTGAGACATTTGTGATTAAGGGCTATGTAAGTAAACTTTGATTGATTAAAGTGTTGAAAGTTTAAGAAAAAAAATATTAACACTTTTTTGAGCGTGTCCAGTATTCGCCATTTAAGAGGCATAAAGTAGTTTTGAATTAAGTCGACTCAAAGGTTAAGATACCTGCTGGAGTTCCTTTTCTTGTTAGGAGGGAGTTATTTGCCATCTCTACTGGATAAAATACTTATTCTAGAATGTTAATTTCTCAACTGTCTTTCACTTCGCACCATGACTTTGTGTACAATGAGGCACGCTGTGAATACTAATGCTGGTGCACGTCTGCTACTTTTAGGATGAAGAGATCAACCAGCAGAGCCAGCTGGCCGAGAAGCTGAAGCAGCAGATGCTGGATCAGGAGGAGGTGAGTGCTGGACCT